>NC_030386.2:11362236-11664861 GCF_001625215.2 Daucus carota subsp. sativus
AGCCTACCAGCAATGAACCTGACAACACACAGGTTCATAACCAAGCTGAAGATTCTCTTCAACAAATATTCTCTTCTCCAAACACAACAAACATCACTACTACGAAACCTGTTCGTAAAGTAGCCCGGAAAAGGAGTGGGAGTGCTTTTGTGTCTGAACCCGCAGCTCTGTCTTCTCTAAAGAAGCAAAGGGTGGAAACCTCTAAGACAACTGCAGCCTCATCCTCGCCTTCTCAAAAGGGCTTGGACACTGATATGGCAATACAGTCTCTGGAGTCATTCTCTCAACAGAGTGAACCCATTGAAGTTGACCGTCCAGCCACGGTAATCTGTACTGAGTCAAGCACTGATCTAGCACTCACTCTAGTGCAAAATCAAGCCAATACACAGGTTACTACACTTTCTGAGAGCACAGTTTTTCAAAACCAATTTACTATGTATGAAAAATTTGCTGATCATTCTTTCTTTAATGATCAGGAGCTGCTTGGCAATGTGCAAGTACATCTGCCGTCAATGGCATCTGGAGGACATTTTGTTCCTTCACTACCTTTGAACCCATCTCAGGGAACATTGGTAGTATATACAGGTACATCTGGAGCTCTGAGTGAATCGAGTGATGAAAGGCAAACACCGAGCGATACACATGCACGAGAGGCTAGTGAAACAGCTTTGAGTGTACGTGAGGTGAGTGCACACACTAACACAGCTCTTCATGAGGAACAGATTGCAAGGTTACAAGCTGAACTTGCAAGAATGATTGCGGAGAATGAAAGGTTGAAAGGTGCACAACTGGTCACCTTAGAGAAGAAAGTAGAGGAGGAGCCATCCAGTACTTACAGGGATGAGCTTAGAGCTGATATCAAGAGTTTAACTGTCGAGATGAGATCCAACCATGAGCTCTATATGTCTAAATTTGATGAAATCGACAGTAAACTGGATCAACTTCTCAGTAACTCCAAGTCTGATGATCCAACCTCCAGAGAGGATCCCTCAACTAAGGGGGAGAATAGAGGCAAGGGAGGAGAAGACAAAGGAAACAGCTCCAATCAAAGCAACAAAGGGAACACTAACACCAACACTTCTGATTCTGCACCTGGCAGAGAATCTGAAAAGTCTAAAGGCAAGCAACCCATGCATCAACAGGAAGACAATTATGATGCCTTTCCTAAGGAAATGGATGATGATGATGTGTTTGATGCCACTTACTGTCAGAATCAAGAAGAGGGTGTATTTGATGAAGCTTATCTGTTCCAGACAGAAGAGGAGGCTGTAGATCTTGAACATGAAGAGTTGGTGAGAAAGTTCAAGATGGAAAATGAAGCTAGGAAGCGAAAGCTCAGGGACTTTCAGAAGCTCCTAGAAGACAAGCTGATTACTGAAGAAGAAATCAAGAAGGAAAAACAGAAAATCTATGATGCTGCCTGTGTGCAGAAGAATCTTGATATTAAGCACAAAGTTGGTAAGAGTTGGGACATTGCACGGAGAATCATCAATGGACCTCAAAGGGAACCCTTCGACGACAAGAAGTTCATGTCTTTGATCTATGATCTAAGGGAGGTAAACCCTGATGAGGATTTATTTATGCATGCTCTATCTCTTGAACTGTGGTACATTACTGTTGCAGTCAGGAATCTGCTAGATCAATGGGAACTCATCATATACACAAGGAGAAACGGGACATTCAGACTCTCAGTTGAATTCTTAAAGTCATTTACAGTAACTGAGCTCTGGGTGCTTCGTAACAAAGTTAAAAGAAGCTCTAATTTGAATGAACTCCTTCGAGACAAGCTGATGGAACATGCTGAATTCAATAGTCCTCAGATTGTCAAGAAACCTTATTGTTTGAAGTTCATCAATGACGACGTCATAAATACTGTGTATCTGAATGATGAGTCCTTCCCAAAGTACCCGGTGAACCAACTGATCCTTGCATCTACTCTCCTTAGAACCAAGGGATTCGCTTCGAAAGAGAAGGCTGATGCTGATAAAGTTATAGCTGACTACTGTCTTCGGAATGGTATTTCCAAATATACAAGGAAGATGAAGCAAGTCACAAAGACTCAGCCTGCTGACTTTCAGGAGGACCCTGTGGATTTGGAAGTTATGCATCAACTGGCTCTGGCTAACGAAAGGATGAAACGTGGTGAAGCCACTACTGCAGAAAAGCCATCCAGGGAAGAACCTTCAACTCCTATTCTTCACAATTCTGATTCTGAAGAAGGAGAAGTTGATCTATAGATTATAGGGTATTGTAATATATGTTCCAAAGGAACACCCCTTTTGTAATCTATCTTTAATGTTTGAATCTGGTAAATGTTTAATGAATACCAGAAACTTTTGCTATTTATCTTTCAATGTTTAATCCTTTGTCTTATCAGTTAGTTGAGTTATCCTCTCGATAATTTGCATGTTATGTTAACAAACAAATAGGGGGAGATTGAAAGGCATATGTTAAGCCTATTTGTATTAAAGAGCAATCAACTCAACTCTGATAAGAAAGCAAGTAAATAGCAAGTACTGTTATCTGGAATCCGTACGAAGAACGTCAAATGATTTATTGAAGATTTTATGTCAGAAGAATTTCAGGATGCTGCTGCAAACCACTGGAAGAAGTTCATTAATATGATCAAGCCTCAGTGTACAAATAATCTTTTGTAGCACGTCCAGAAGATCAGAAGGTATAAAGTTTAAATACTTTATTTATTCAGAAGATTCCATATTGTGTCAACAAATGAAGTTGAACTAAGAAGACGAAGAATCGACGAACAAGCCACTGCCTAATTGTTTAATTGACAAGGAATATTTAATTCAGCTAGTTACAGATGAACCAGACAGTACATTTGTGTATCAGCTCATCCGGTTAAATATTCTGAGTCAAGAGAAGGTGGTCGTTCAATCAAGTCGAAGATCATAATTGTTTAAAGAAGACTGAAGGCTCTGCTGAAGACGGAAAAGGATAATTAATTATCTAATTAATTATTTCACTTCTCAAAATAATTATATTGGATGTGTAATTTATTTATTAAATTAATTCTATCTCGAATTAATTTAATTTATGAATCTATGCATTTAAAATAATTAAGTGAATATTAATTGGCTAATTAATTAAAGGGAAAATGGATTGTCTACTTGAAATACACAAGGAAAGACAATCTATTTGATTGTCTTGTTGAAAAACAAGAAGGAAAGACAATCTAATTGATTGTCTAAGTGTTAAAACACAAGGAAAGACAATCCAAGGCATTGTCTTGCTAAAACATGCAAGGTAAGACAATCCAGTGGATTGTCTTGCTGTTTTAAGCAAGGTAAGACAATCCAAAGGATTGTCTTACCGACTGTTGCCTTCTCACAACTCGGCAAGACAATCTCCTAGATTGTCTTACCGCATTTCTTCCCCTTCCTTGACACGGGAAGACAATCCTTGTGATTGTCTTACCGATTTATGCATTGTCTTGCCTTGGTAGCTTGCAAGACAATCCTTGTGATTGTCTTGCCGATTGTAGAACAGTAAGACAATCTCCCAGATTGTCTTACCGCACTTCTCAATTGTCTTACCGACCCCTAGATTGTCTTGCCCACGGATTTCATTGTCTTACTAGTTGTAGACAATTAATTTAATTGTCTTACAAGCTCTAAAATAGCAAGACAAAGTGCCAAATTGTCTTAGCAAGCTAGGGATTGTCTTTGCCACCATTGTCTTACTAGTTCAAGGGTTTTGCCTATAAATATGGCTCTCCCTCATTCATTTGTTCTTGTTCAAAGTATTGTAAAAGCTTTCAAGTTGTGCTAAACTTGCTATTCGTTAAAACCGCAGTTTACTGTGCTTTGATCATTCGGTTGTTTTGTTCCACCGAGTTAGAATACTTTCTGTCAAATTTATTCTACGAACTAGTGGACATTAAAACGAACCATATTAATTATATAACGACTTAAAACATTGTTATATTAATTAATCTTAATCTGATTAACAAGTTACATTCCAATCAGATTTATTCCGCCGCGATAATTTTGTGACGATTGTATTCAACCCCCCCCTTCTACAATCGTATCTGGACCTAACATGTGTATATAAACACAGCTTAGGGTTTACTCTAGATGAGTTATCAATTGAATATCATTCGTGTAACCTAGCAGCTCTTAGTGATAAAATATAAATCACTAAGAGATTATTTGTAAGCTACTGTGATTTGTGAACAAGAGTTTAGTTGATTTATTCTCTTATACTTGTGTTTTGTCTTTGACTGTGTTCACTATATTATCCTATATAGTGAGTTTATTCGGCCTAACAAAATTATCGCACACATTTTGACTCTTTCTCGAAGCTTCCTCCCATCTTTCCTTCCGGAATTGGCTGATTCGGTCCCTTCTTCGAGCCTTCCCTCATGAAGTGCAGGTATGGGGAAGGAAATGTGTGAGTGTGTGGGTCGTGTTAGTGTTTCGTTCATTAATAAAAATCCCCTTCATATCCATTTCAAGTATTTTCTCTTTACTCTCTCATTTTAATTCTCTCTTTTGCATACATTGAGGACAATGCATGATTTAGGTATGGGGAGGGCTTTAGTGTAATTCTTAAAAAAATGAAAAATCCTAAAAAATGAAAAAAATTAGAAAAATCCAAAAATAGAGATGTTATAGCTAAGTTGTCTTTCCCTCACTAATATATATGTAGTGTCTTTTAGATAATTTGAACGTAGTTGAGTAATGTTGTCTTTTTGAAACTTGTATCGACCGATTTGTACTCGTAATTCCAAGATGGCACACACTTTCGCACAAGACCTTTGATGGAGAGATTGTCTAGTGATGTTATTCGATACCTGAGAGAGAACCCACATGTTGAAACAATGTCGAATCGAACTTGCGAATAAAAAAATAGAAAAAAAAAAGAGATAGAAAAAGAAAAGGAATAACTACTCCATTGTTCTTTATAAATAAAATCTTTAGATAAATGGGCAAAAGTAGATTGGCTAGTCTCGTTTCGTGGCCTTTGTTACTCGAGCAATTAAGTCCGTAGGGGGATTTCAAAACCTAGTGCCCTAAGACCGTTTGGTTTGGGAGTCACTGACCTAAAGCTCGCTACATGGGTAACACTGTTTGCCTAAGAAAACGGACAAAATAAAGTCAATGCAAAAAAAGAAACAAAAAAGAAATAAAAAAAAAGGAAGAATAAGAGTTTGTGAAGTTTGGCTAGATATTTGTTTCGATAGAGATTGGGTCAGTTCAAAATTGGTTGTAAAAGTGATATGTTCTTAGACAATTAGGATCCATCAAAGGCCTTAAATTACTTACACTCCTTGGATTTCTATTAAATTTTTGTGTCGATTCAAGTAGATTAGAGACAACTGTATCTTGATTATTAGTAAAAGAGTCTTTGAGCCGTATTTTCCTTAAAAACGCTTTTTGTTAACACCGGTGAAATTAGAGTAGAGTCGAGTAGGACGCTTGCTAGAATGTCTCACAGATTTTATGGGTATATCTTCTGTAAACCCTTAGGAGACAAAAATCCTCTTGTAGAGATCGTCTACGAGTTTAACGGGTTGGTGAACCTAAAATCACCCGTCACGCCTACGACAAGGAGCCTAGGAATCGCATCTAGTTTTCTTAGTTTATTTTCTTTTCTTTTGATTTTCAATCGAGGACGAGCAAAATTTAGGTATGGGGACGTTTGATAGGTCCATTATTTTGCACATTTTAACTACCTTTTTATTGCATGTTTTCGTATTTTATTAGTTAATTGTTTTGTTTTCAGGAATTTTTAGAGAAATCGAGAATTCAAGAGAAAAAGGAACAAAAAGGTGCAAGAAGGGAAAAAGAGAAAGAAGAAGAAGAAGAAAAAAAAAGGAAAAGAAAATCAAGACACGAAGACCCTTCTACCCCTAAAACCCTAATCTAGGCCTATATAAACATCCTTTCTCTCATTAGCCACCCAACTTAGTCTAGCTTAGTCTAACTTAGTTTACCCTAATTTTTACCTAGTTGTTAGTAGCCTCCTTCATCATTTTCTACATCTAGAATAGCTTTCTCTTTCAACTTGTAATCTCTCAAATATTGTAAACACTTTCCATTTATATAAGTTCAAGTTTAGTTTCTTCATCTTTTACATCTTTACCTTGTTGAAATTTATGGCTATGACCAACCTTCTTTCCAACAAGTGGATAAAATGGCATTTATGCCAACCACTTGTGGGTTGAAAAGCCTTCATTTTGTGTTTTGAGCTTACATTTTTAGTATTTAGCTTGAGCCCCTTTTAATTCTCAATATTATTAGTGGATTCAATGATTTAGTTGATATTTTGGTTTGTTGTTTGATGGGGTTTTGTTAGAAACATGGTAGATAAGTTAGTTTTGAAGTTTTGTGTGATTTGGAGTTTGTTTGGTATGATTTGGTGTTGTTCTTGTTCTTGGTTTTGGTGTTTTTGAGGCTCTTTTGGTGTAATTTTTAGTTTATAATTTTGACTTGAGGTTAGTGGGTTTTGGTTAGTTATATTTTATATAGGCTAGATTTAAAGTTTGGTATAATTTGGAGTTGTTTTGGTTTGGTTTGAATCTTGTTTTGATCAAACAATGGGTAGTTTAAGGGCTATTTAGTGTTAAAATTAGTGTTGAATTTGGTTTAGAGGTTAGTGGGGTTTGATTGGAAATATTTGGAATGGGTAGATTTTTCGGTGAAACCAATTTTCCGGCGAGATTTGAGCTTTTCCGGGTAGCTTCATAGATTCCGATGGGTTGTCATACGACGGAGTAGCCTTTGCAACAGTCGTCGGTCATTCGGTTTATATGTGTTACTGCTGCGTTAGATTTCTTTTTGATTTTTGTTTAATTAATTTTTTTTTATGCGCGTGTAAACCCGACCAGGGACCATTTCCTTTCTTTTCTTTTAACCTGCGCGCGACTAATCCAGTAGACCGAGCCGGATTATGTTGCGTTTTGGTCACTCAACTGACTAGAAACTTGCAATTAGGTCATCCAACTCAAAAAGTTGTCAGTCACATCATTATACTCTAAAAAATTTTCATTCAGGTCACTGGCCGTTACACTCCGTTAAAAAGTTGACGGAATGCTGACCAAGAGTCGTGACTTGGCTTAAATAAATCCACCGTGGCATGTACAGTTAGCTGAAGTGGCATTTTGGTCACTCAACTGACTACAAACTTGCAATCGTGTCATCAAACTCAAAAAAAACTTTCATTTAGGTCACCTATCATAATATCCGTTAAAAATTGAAAAAAGTAAGAATTAAAAGCTATCATGCAGCACTTTTTTTCTCTCTTGAAAATTTCGAAATTTATTAACAAATGAAACAAATACACACACATAAAATCGATAGCTTCACCTACAAAAAATTAATCTTTGTTTGTCTCTTATCGTTGTATATATCTTGAGGCCATTGTGGAAAACTCATTAAATTTTTGATGGACCTTTCCACAATGACCAAAAGATATTATAAAATGACAACAGATTTATAAGTACGAAGTTTTTCCAAAATGGCCATAAGATATATAAAACGATACGAGATAAACAAAGATCAAGTTTTTGTGGGTGTAACTATTGATTTTATGTGTGTGCATTTCTTTCATTTGTTAATAAGTTTCGAAATTTTCAAGAGAGAAAAAAAGGTGCTGCATGATAGCTTTCAATTCTTTCTTTTTTCAATTTTTAACGGATATTATGATAAGTGACCTAAATGAAAGTTTTTTGAGTTTGATGACCCCATTGCAAGTTTGTAGTCAGTTGAATGACCAAAATGCCACTTCAGCTGACTGTACATGCCATGGTGGATTTATTTAAGCCAAGTCACGACGCTTAGTCAGCTTTCCGTCAAATTTTTAACGGAGTGTAACGGCTAGTGACCTGAATGAAAATTTTTAAGAGTATAATGATGTGACTGACAGCCTTTTAAGTTGGATGACCCAATTGCAAGTTTTCGGTCAGTTGGGTGACCAAAACGCCATTTAACCCGTAGACCGAGCCGGATTATGTTAGTTTTATTTTATTTGTTTTCGACTGCAGTTGCTTTTCTTTGGTTTTTTTCTATTCTCGTTAATACATTTTGATTAGTTATTTGCTTATATTAATAAAATAGTTTTGGTAGTTTAAATAGTTTTATAAAACAAATCATCCAAAATTAATTTGTCTAATTCGTCTAAATTAGAAATTAAGAAATTCGTGAAAATAATTTTAGTTCTTGTGGATCGAATATTATATTACTAAAACGGGATCGTGCGCTTGCGATTAATTTCAAAATCTCATTTTGAGCACATCAAAAAAAATCTAAAACATGATAGGCTTTTTTTATATTAAATTATGTGCTTTTTTTTATTATTATCGTATTTGATTTTATTTAAATGTTTATACAAGGAACCCACTGGAAATTTTTTCTGGGTCCGCCAATGTATGAAACGTGATATAGCCGAGTTTGTTTCAAAGTGTTTGACTTGTCAACAGGTGAAGATAGAGCATCAGAGACCTAGTGGATTGTTACAGCCTTTGGAAATGCCTACTTGGAAGTGGGATCACATATGTATGGATTTTGTGATAGGATTGCCGAGGACTTCGAGGAAAAATGATGCCATATGGGTGATTGTGGACAGGCTTCCTAGATCCGCACACTTCTTGGCTATTCGTGGGAGCACGAGCTTGGAGGGTTTGGCACTAGCATACAGGAATGAAATTTTGAGACTTCATGGTATTCCAGTTTTGATTGTTTCCAAGAGAGATCCTAAATACACTTCAAAATTTTGGCAGGGATTTCAAAAAGTATAGGGTACCAAACAAAACTACAATACAGCTTTTCATCCGCAGACATGGATAATCAGAGCGGACGATTCAGACTTTGGAAGATATGTTACGAGCATGTGCATTGGATTGGTCTGGAAATTGGGGATGAGTGTTTACCGTCGGTGGAATTTGCTTACAACAACAACAGACACATTGGTATGGCTCCTTTTGAGGCACTTTATGGGCAAAAGTGTAGAGCACCAACTTGTTGGAATGAAGTGGATGAAAAACTTTTGGAAGGTCCTGATCTAGTTCAGGTTACTACCGATACGGTAGAGGTTGCTTAGGAGAGGCTCAGACAGGCTCGGTCTAGACTAAAGAATTATGCAGATATAGGGCGACAAGAATATGAGTTTAAAGTTGGTGAAAAGGTTTTTCTTAAAGTATCTCCTTCGAAGGGCATTCAGCGATTCGGTCAGAAGGGAAAATTAAGTCTGAGGTATATTGGACCTTTTGAGATTCTTGAGAGAGTCGGAGCAGTAGCGTATAGAATTGCATTGCCACCACAGTTATCACGGATACAAGATGTATTTCACGCATCAGTTCTGAGAAAGTATATTTATCATCAACATCATATTGTTTAGTATTCCTTGGACGCATTTCGAGAGGACTTGTCTTGTGAAGAAGAGGCCGAGGCTATATTAGCGAGATAGGAGAGAGTCTTGCGTAAAAACACGATTCCTTTTGTTAAGGTTCTTTGGAGGAACCATGACGTTCGAGAAGCTACGCGGGAGACCGAGGAGTCTGTTCGCGCAAAGTATCCATATCTTTTTGAATCAGGTTCGCGCCTTTAATTTCGAGGACGAAATTTTATAAGTGGGGCATGATTTAAATATTTATTTAATTTAAATCTTTTAACGTCTATTATAGTAGTTAATAATTTTTAAATTACGAAAATTAAAGAAGATCCGTTAGAATTTGTTACATATAGATAACTATAAGCTACTAGATTGGTTTGTAGATATATGATATAATTAATTTTGTTGAGCTAGACTCACGTGTTGATCACTACTAATGAATAGACATTGTCTTTTTATTCAACTAGGAGTCTAATCCATATTTTTCTATATAAGATCTAAGTATAGTATACTACAAGTATACTCACTGGAAGCTATTCCGTGAGTTGAGTTATCTGGGGAAAGACGTCCATGGTAGGTATAATCTATAATATTTGATATTCATACAATATTAATGTACTTATAATTCTAATATAAACTATGTTTCTTTTCTGCAGACTAGGGAATTTTGCCCGCGCTGCGTGTGCAGGGACCCTCATAAAAATATATTAATTTTATTAACTTCGTTAAATTTAAAAAATGGAAGAGAATTAGATATGTGTGTATATTACGGCGATAAGCACTGCTAAATCCTACGGAATTTTGCCGGCGCTACGCGTGCTTAGACCCTCGTAAAAATTTATTGAATTTATTAGCTTTGTTAAATTCAAAAAATTGTAGAGAATTAGACATGTGTGTATATTGCATCGATAAAACACTGTTAAATTCAAAATATTTATGTTGCGCTACGCTTGGTAAGACCTTCGTTACTTCTCAATAATTTATCATTTAGAAAAAATAAACATTTATCGGGTATTAATGATTAACACGCTTACTAATTTTATTTGTAGTATATTTTGTCGAAACATATTAGTAGTACTCTAGTATAAATGAGATAAAAGATTTGTAAAATTAATATCCTTTTCAATCCGTTTTAAGTTTGTGATATGCTCTAAATTATAGAATATATCTATATACTAATACATTGAATTTTAGTATTTTAGCAAAACATATTACTTTTTAATAAATGTGATTATCTGTGTTATAGATCAAACAATGGATATGTTGTTGGCGTCATTCTTTTTAAATCTCTTATAAAATTTGTGAATTTATGTTTTATTAATTAATATTTACGTCTAAACGAATTTCGAAATAATAAATTTTAAAAACAAGGATTAAGGTCAAGTTAGGAAAAATTAGGAAAACTGTGTAAAGTGTTTTTGCAGTTATATGATCGAAAATACGTGAATCATGTTAAATATTCTTGTGAATGTTGAACTTTTCGCTACGCGGGCTAAAATCCTTTTAATTATTATGATTTTTTATTTGATATTTCGAATATGATACATTATATGAGAATCATGCTTGCGCCAGGTGTGCTAAGACCTTCAATAATTTTCAAACTTAAAGGAAAGATTCTTATAAATTATCGAAAAAAGAAAAAAAAATAATCATTTCTTAATAAGTATTAATAAAACTGTAATCGATTATTTGTTATAATGTATGCATAAAAACTATATAAATATGTATACGAAGAAAGACAAGCCTTCTTTATAATGATTTTATAAATATATTTACCGTCCAAAACGAAGATTATTTATTGTTAGGAATATGTGATGCTTGATGATACAAAGTGTTTTATTCTTACTTAGAATAAAAATGAATGTAGCTGATCAATTGATAGCATGCTAAGGCAGTCGCAATCGATCAGATTCACCCATCAATCGATGATGAGGTACTGTAACAAAGCTGGAGCATCTTAGCGATCGATATGATTAATAATGTATACTTTTAGATTAGCAGTTGATCTATCAATGGATGTATAGATAGGGTGACATAATTGTAAATATGTGAAGTCATGTAATCTATCCAAGTGAAGTGAAGATTTATCGCTAGTCATGAAGTATCAACGGCTAATTTGAAGAGTTTATCAATCGCTACATCAACACATCAATTGGTAATCAAGGAAGTCTATCAATAGCTAATTCAAGGAGCCTATCAATCGCTAGTTCAAAGATATTATCAATTGGTAATATTATCAATTGATAGTTAGCAATTGACAGCTACAAGTCAAGTAAAAGACAAGAAGCATATGGGTTGATGTGACAGATGCTGCACCAGTTTTGGAAGCTAAACGAAAAGCAGTTTAGTCAAATATTGAGAACCTCGAAGCCTACCATTTCTGGCAAAGCAACAAGAATTTCAAGCTGCCAAATGTTGTATCAAGTCCGAGAAATTCTATATTTGTAATAGCTAGAAACTGAGTAGGAAAATAGTTTTACAGACTAGTGTTGTTTGTAGTAGTATATATTCACTTTGTAATTTACATTTCAAAGTATCCAAACACTGAGAACTAAAGAGCAAAGCAGTAGAGATAGTGAGCAAGAAATTGTAAGCTTCTGCTTTTCATTCTTTTGTAAGTAGCCAAGTGATTTTACTTGGAAGGTTCTTAATATAAAAATCTCTCAGGTGGACCAAACAATCCACCTGAAATTTTTAAGATCCTTGTTCTTTAAATTTATGTTTTAGTTTTTATTTTCTCTTTTAGCTTGAATATAATCTGTTAAGCAAAAATTAGTTGAAACTTTTGTAGATTGTATTCAACCCCACCTTCTACAATCTAAATTATTGTTTGCATTCTCTGAATAACAATTAGTATCAGAGCGGGTCTTCTAACATACAAGAAGTTCAAAGATCCTAAAAACAATCAACAATGGGAAGAAGAGATGAAGAAGTCAAGATTCCAATGCTAATCAAAGAACACTACTTTCATCGGAAAGTGAAAATGAGGATGCATCTTCTCTCCTTAGATCCTAGCTATATCAATTGTATTGAGAAAGGACCACATGTTTCAGTAAAAATCAACACTGCCCTGAGACTTGATGGAAGTGAAGCTGAAGATATTGAAGTGCCCAAAAATCAATCTGAGTTTACTGAAGAAGATGAGAAAGAGGTGCACAAGGACAACAAGGCCATGAACATTCTATTTAATGGTATTGATGATGACATGTTTGATAGCCTCATCAATTGCCCTACTACTAAAGAAGTATGGGACACTATTCAAACTCTATGTGAAGGCACTGATCAAGTCAGGGAAAACAAGATGCAGCTGTTTGTTCAACAGTATGAGAGCTTCCACTCTAAATGTGGAGAATCTCTAAATGATCTATTTAACATATTTCAAAAACTGTTAAATGGATTAAAATTGAATGGAAGAATCTACATGGTCAAGGACTCAAATCTCAAATTTCTAAGAGCCTTGCCTAGAGATTGGAAGCCCATGACTGTTGCTTTAAGACAAGCTTAAAATTTTAATGAATACTCACTTGACAAACTTTATGGTATTCTTAAAACTTATGAGCTTGAAATACAGCAAGATGAAGAACTGGTAAAGAACTCCAAAAAGGAGAAAATTGTGGCTCTTGTAGCTGAGAAGGAAGGAGAAGAGGAGAAGGCATTAAAGTCTGTAGTTGCTGGTAAAGCCTCAAGCGGTAATGCTTGTGAAGGAAAGAATGAAGCTGGAAAGAACAAATGAAAGATCAAATAAGAAAATGAGAAATTTTCAACTCAAGACGAGCTAGATGATCTTGATGAACACCTAGCCTTTCTTGACTAGAAAATTCTCCAAACTCAAGTTCAAAAGAAATGCTGTCAGCTCTAGACCCTTCAACAGAGGAAATCAATCCAAACCATCTAGTATGGTTGATAGATCAAAGTTCAAATGCTTTAACTGTGGTCTACCTGGGCATTTATCCAATGAGTGCAGAAGACCCTCTGCTGAGAAGAAAGGATTTTCTTCTGAAAGTGTAGATTACAGAAGAAAATATTTTGATCTACTCAAGCAGAATAAGGAAAAGACATTCATAACTGAGGATGGTGACAGGGCTACTGATGAAGGTGACTCTGACAATGAGGAGCATGTCAATCTGGCCTTGATGGCAATTATAGATGAAGTTGATTCTTCCACCACCAGCAATGGACAGGTAAAAACCACCAACACATCTGATTTCACTAAGACTGAGTGCAAAAAAATCATTGATGACATGTCTAATGAAATTTATAATCTTAGAGTCTCTCTTAAATCTCTAACAAAAGAAATGCTAGAATTAAAGTGACTAATGATTTTCTTGCTGAAAGAAATGGAAAGCTTGAGACTGAATTAATCCAATTGGATAAATTCAAAAAGTCTTCTGAGCTTGCTAAAGATGAGTTGTTGGTTGTTCAGAATAGAGAAGAAATTCTCAAAAAGCAATTGGAAAGGGAACAAGATATAATAGCTAAGTGGAAAGATTCCAGAAATGTTCTTGAGAATATGTGTTCCACTCAAGTTCTTGAAGAATCCTGCAAGAATTCCTGGAAGAAGAACAAAAAGTTGTTAGATGTGTCTGATCTCTTATTGGATAGTGATCATCCATTGACACATAGTCCATCAACCGATGAGAGTTATCCATCGAAGAATCAGACAGCAATTGATGAAGACAAGCTCATAAAGCTTGATAAGAAATATGGGCCCATCAATAAAAATTTTGTGAAAGAATCTGGTAGTTCCAAAAAGATTGAGAAAGAAGGAATTGGTCATAGTGCAGAGAGGGTGGAGGCTGGAAAAGGAAAGAAGAAGAGCTCTAGGAATGGCAAAGTTAGGATCAATAAAAGGAATGATTACAAACCTGATAAAAATGCTGTTAGAAAAACTTGTTCTAAATATGGTAGTGTTAATCATCTTGTTATTTTTACCAAAAATGCTTTAACTGATCATTGCATGCCTAATCCTATGATGAATGCTCACTTGCCTTATATGCCTATGTTCCCAAATGCCCCCATTCAATATGCTAACATGCAATTCATGCCTAATCCTTATTTTGGTGCATTTAACATGCCTGTTATGCCCATTCACCATGATAAAATGAATCATGCTTTTGTCAATCAATTTCCTGTGAACTCTACCAATGTTGGTTCTTCTAATTCTACTGTGCTACCTAAATTTAAGAAGCATACACTACTAGAAATATGTTAATACACATCAGTTAAAAACTGATGTCCCGCAGAATTGTAACTGATGTTACTGTGGGCGATGTTAAAGGTACATGTCTTTAACATCAGTTAATAACTGATGTCTATTGTTGGATTTAACATCGGTTCGTACACCCTAACTGATGTATATTATACTCTTTAACATCAGTTCTGTAAGCTTTGATGATGTCTATTTTACTCATTAACATCAGTTAATAACTGATGTTAAAGTTTGGCGCATTTAACATCGCCCACAAAGACATCGCTTGAATTTTTTGCTTACATCAGCTAATAACTGATGTCTATAGCCTTTAACATCACTTCAACTTTAAAGAAACTGATGTTATAACATTTGATTAACATCATTTCTTTACTCATTAACTGATGTAATAACATTCAATTAACATCATTTTTATACGACGGAAATATCAAACCAAGAAACAACCAAATCAACAACAAAATCTTATTAATGCATATATAAACCAATTGTACATACATCCATCAAATTCTAATTTCACCGACTACACATCCATCAAATACAATATCGATCAACTACTACACATCCATCTAATCTAAATATCAAGTACATAATCAAAGCCTATAAAGTACATAATCAAATCTATGTCGTTTAGGTTTGTTCCTGGAAGATGAACTTTTGTGCCATCCAGGCCTTTTAATTAATGCACCACCACATGCAGCAACTCGTCTAAGTAACTCACTTCTGCTATTTTTCTGAGGAGTTCTGCAGAAAAGTCCAATCACTCAAACCTGAATAATGAATAGGACAGCATAGCCTAAAACAACTAATTACCAAAATTTAAAAGCTAGGACATAAAATAAAATAGCAATAACAAGTAGATTTTTACTGTATGTGACAAAAGTAAAAATTATTATAGACGTATTAAAAGCTAAAACACTCGTCGACCATATATATATAAGTGCTATTGAGCAAAACTAAGAAATAAAAATATTTCACAGGACAAGGTGAAACTCACATCATATTGATGCAGATCCTTGTCTGGCAGTTCCGGAAAAAAGTGATTAGCCTCCACGATACAACGGGAACCAGTATTACCCTTGCCTGGACATAGTCAGAATTACATTATTCCTTTGTAGGCAGCCAAAAAATCACAATTACATTGTCAATTTTTATATGAAACATAGTCAGTAGCTTGTAGGACAATTCTTCCTTGCTATAATCAAATCAGATATGAAGCAATTTATTATTTTGCCAAGTCAGAAGGATAAAAGAAGCTACAAGTAGCAATTTTAACTCCACTAGATAGTGTACCTTTGTAGACAGTGACGGAATCATGAGTTTCAATTATGTTGCTGAAATCCTCACAGACGGTTTCCAGCTCATCACGGTTAGCTTAGGAACACCTGAATTTTTCATATCAATATATAAACATCATGGCATATAGAATCAGTATCGGATAGTACAAGTTATATTAATAACAAACTGAAACGCTAGTGAATATAATGTCAGTATCTTAATTTCATAGTATATCCAAATTGATCCAGAGAGTATAATGTCAGTATTAATAGGACCTCCACATAATAGAGTCATACAATTCCTGCTTTCCTATTCCGAGAATAATCACAATTTATTTTTCAGATTGTATAATCATAATTTTAATTTACTTACATGGCACTTAATTTTTCTAAGAAATGTAGCATTCTTAAATCGCCATAGAATGAGATCAATGATAAGAGTTAGAAGTCAAATCAGCTGAAACAACACTAATGATCAAGTGGACGCCAACAGTATATAAAGCATACATACAAACGGTATAATAAGAGCGGGGCGGATCGAGGAATTGATAACCAGGGTCTATAAGGAATCCCATACGTTGGCAGTTCTCAATGTCAACCATAAGACCATACATATAAAACTTTGTTTAGAGGGGTGCTTATATATATTAATTCTGCTACTAATTAAGGCAGGGGTTGTTATTGAATGAATAAAAGAGTTGGCCATATGATCAGAATAGTTGGACTATGAAAAAAGCTCCGGCTTCCTCACTTTCTGTAAAAAGAGATTTCATTTTCAGGGTGTCTTTATGGTCTTTGACATAATTATTCAGATACTGAACAATAAAAAACATAATCTCTTGAAACTGTAAAAGATTAGCTATAGAGACATCTTACCTACAATGGGTGCTCAGATTATAACGTTTCTGCAGATTTCAGGTGATGGTATTTTGACATATGACTTGATACTAGTCCTGTCCCTTCGACAACTCTACTGATGAAAAAAGGTTTGGTCTGTTTATTGTGGAGGATCAGCATGTTTTGAGATTAAAACCCCATGATATGGACATCGCTCCTTCCATGTTGAACGGTGTCATCCTAGTGGAGTTGGAAAAAAACACCAGCAGCTCCCCTGATTAAGTGAAAACACAGAAGGGTTAGCTTCTTTCTTTACTTTGAATGGATAAGTCATTGGTAGTAAAAATGGATAGTGGTCTAAAGGAACATGATTGAGGAAAACATTTACGCACATCATCCACCCCAACTTAACTACGTAAAATCTGTAAATTTGCTTATAGCCATTGACAATTTGTGCCTTGTACATCATCGTTTCCTCTCTAGATGCAGTTCTGCTTTCCGATGCACTTTCAGATTTCTTCCCAAGTGGAAGCTCTAGATCTACTACTGTAATAGCATGTCAGCTAAATAGTCATGACAAGAGAGTACACCAGAACCAACATCCGCTATGTGTGTGCTTTTTTCGTGCAATGGAGCAAATAAAAACAGTTAAAAAGTTATATAAAAGAACAAAAAATAATATGCAACACTTTCTCAAGAACAACATATGACAAGTTAATAGAGTCCAATTACACATATCATCGCTTAAAGGGTTAACAAACTCCGGGTGAAAGCACCAAATCTTCAAGAGACAAGTTAATAGACACCTGAACCTGATGCAGCAGCTTCAACACCAGCCATTTTAGACACAACAAAGCTTCACCTGATCAAGGCTTTAGCCGCATCCCCTTTACCTGATGCACTTCCTCCAAAATAACCACGTTATATAACAAACAATCCACCTAATTAATAAGCCCCAAATAATTTATATAACTGAAACAAACTAAACAAATAATCCACATAATTAAAAAGTCCCCTAAACAAAGACCCCTATATGCCACCGATACAAATCACAAGCAAGTCAAGCACACCAATTCAAAAAAATCATAAACGAATCATAAGCAAACCAAATCAATTAAATCATAAGAGATAAATCACAAGAAAAACGGTTAATATCAGTAGCCCTCAAGAACACCAAAATCAGGAATCTTCATATATACACAATAGCACAATATTAACCCAAAAAACAACCAAATACACCATGTATTACACCAATCAAAGCTTACCAACTCAAAAACTAAGCTCCCAATCCATTGATTAAGCTCAAGCTTCGAAACCCTCGAAATAGAACAACGACCATCAAGATGTACGGGAAAAACGTCGGGATTGAAGAAGTAGGGACGAAACCGAGGGTTTATAGCTTTTGGAGCGCCTGAACTCGGATGGAGACGATGAACGCCGGTGTAATTATGTCGCGCAATTTCTAGGGTTCTAGAGCAGAGAATGTGTGTGCGGACCTTTTTGTTCTAAACTGAGTGTGTTGTGCGTGTTTTAGTTTGTCTGGATGTTTTGTATGTGATTTATGTTTTAAGTTTGTTTTAATTATTTAATATTATATTTTTTGATTTATATTTGTAATGTGTTGGGTTGTAATATGTTTGGTGATTTTAATTTATATGTGTGTGAGAGTAGTTTTAATTAATTTAATATTTTAATTTAGTTGAATAATTATAATTTTTAATATTTTAAAGTTATAATATATATGATTTGTGTATTTTAATAATTTTTAATATTTTAAAATTATATATCTATATATATGATTTTGTATTTTAATGATTTTGATTATATAAATACTTATATGTATGTGTTTGTAGTTTAATGATTTTATTTTAAAGTTTTATGTTGTGAATATTGGAGGGAGAGATGAAATTTGTTTAAGGGAGGGAAGTTGATATTTTATAAGGGAGGGAAATTTTTGATAAGGGGGGAAATGAGGGTGAGAATGGTGGAAACTTTTTTTAAACACGTACCTTACACATCAGTTGAATAAATAACTGATGTCTAAAGTACTTTTACACATCAGTTTAAGTGAAAATGATGTTGAAAGTATCTTTAACATTAGAGAAATTTCTAACTGATGTCTGAAGTGTGATGTCTATTCCACTTTTTCTAGTAGTGATAATTCTGAGAATGAAGTTGTTTCAAAACCTTCCAAATCCAAAGAAAGTAATGCTTCTAAACCAAAGGTGGTTTCTAACAAAACTGGACCCAAGACAGCTTGTGTACCAAAATAAACTTAATATGTTTTTGAACTGTGCAGGGAGGAAGAAAGAATCTTTGGTACCTTGAGAGTGGATGTTCAAGGCACATGACTGGAGATTCTACCCTGCTCAGCAAGTTTGAGGAAAGAGCTGGCCCTAGTGTTACCTTTGGAGATGACAGCAAAGGATTTACTCTGGGATATGGTTTGATTTCAAAAGGGAGTGTCATCATGCACAATTTGCTTAGCATCAGTCAATTATGTGACAGAGGACATCAAGTTTGGTTCTCAACAGAAGCCTGTGTTATTTCCGACAAGAAAGAAAACAAAGTGGTGCTAACTGGAAACAGGAAGGGAAATGTCTACATAGCTGACTTTAATTCTACCAATGCAGATTCACTCACTTGCATGTTCAGCAAAGCAAGTTTGGATGATAGTTGGCTATTGCACAAGAAACTTTCCCATTTAAATTTCAAGACCATGAATGATCTTGTGAGAAAAGATCTTGTTAGAGGACTGTCAAAATTGGAATTTTCCAAGGATGGCCTTTGTGATGCTTGTCAAATTAGAAAGAAAAGAAAGTCCTCTTTCAAAAGCAAATTGAAATCCTCAATTGATAGACCTCTACAGCTTCTGCATATGGATTTGTATGGACCAGTCAACATCATGTCAATATCAAAGTAGAAATACTATCTTGTGATTGTGGATGATTTTACAAGATTTACTTGGACTTATTTTTTTCATTCCAAGGAAGAAGCAAGTGAAATCATCATCAATCACATTAAGATATTAAACAACATTGATCCAAAAAGGAAAGTCTCAAGGATCAAGAGTGACAATGGGACTGAGTTCAAGAATTCCACAATGAAAGATTTTTGTGAAGAAAGAGGAATACACCATGAGTTCTCAGCTGCAAGAACTCATCGGCAAAATGGTGTTGTTGAAAGAAAGAACAAGACTCTTATTGAAGCTGCTAGAACAATGCTTGGAGAATCAAAATTGCCACCCTATTTTTGAGCTGAAGCTGTCAATACAGCATGTACTCAAAACATTTCTTTGATAAATCAAGCACATGTGATGACACCCTATCAATTGTTTAAAGGAAAGAAGCCAACTCCGAAGTTTCTACATGTCTTTCGATGCAAGTGCTTTGTGCTGAAAAATCAAGGTGAAAATCTTGGCAAATTTGAGGCAAAGGCAGATGAAGGAATTTTTGTTGGATATGCTGCTGGAAAGGCCTATAGAGTCTACAATTTAAGATTAAACATTGTTATGGAATCTGTCCATGTGATGTTTGATGACAAGAAAATTCAAGGCCTAGAAGATGACGGATTTCATGATGTTCTTCAATTTAAAATGAGACTGAAGGTGTGGTAGAGCTGGATAGTGATAATGATGATTATACTGAAAATGTTAATATTGGTGGATATATTCCATCAATTGCTAATAATACATCAATTGCTAGAAGTTCAAGGTCCATATACTTAGGGGGAGCTTCTCAAAATGAATATGACTTCACAAATGAAGCCAGTTCATCCAGATCAAATCTTCCTCCCCATAGAAAATGGACAAAGGATCACCCCTTTGAACTCATTATTGGAGATGCAACTGCAGGTGTCAAAACAAGCCACCATGGATGAATGCTTGTATAGCAGTTTTCTATCACAGGAAGAACCTAAAAAGGTTGAAGAGGCTCTTCTTGATCCTGATTGGATTTTAGCTATGCAAGGGGAGCTAAACCAGTTTAAGAGAAATAAAGTATGGAAGCTGGTGCCCAAACCAAAAGGCAGAACTATTGTTGGTACAAAATGGGTATTCAGAAACAAGATGGATGAACATAGTGTTGTGACAAGGAACAAGGCAAGACTGGTTGCTAAAGGCTATTCTCAAGAAGAAGGAATAGACTATGATGAAACATTTGCTCCGGTATCTAGACTTGAGGCAATTAGAATTTTTCTTGCTTATGCTGCACATGCCAATCTCAAAGTCTATCAGATGGATGTCAAGAGTGCTTTTCTAAATGGTGAGCTAGAGGAAGAAGTCTATGTTTGTCAGCCACCTGGTTTTGAAGATCCAAATTTTCCAGGATTTGTATATCTTCTCTTGAAATCTCTCTATGGACTGAAGCAAGCACCTAGAGCCTGGTATGACACTTTATCACAGTTTCTTCTTGAGAATCACTTCACAAGTGGTACTGTAGATAAAACCTTATTTTATAGAAATGTTAATGGCTCTAGTATACTTGTTCAAATTTATGTGGATGACATAATATTTGGTTCTACAGATTAGAAACTTTGTAAGAAGTTTTCCAAGCTGATGCAAAGTAAATATGAAATGAGCATGATTTGGAGAACTGACATACTTTCTTGGTTTGCAAGTCAAACAAGTTAGTGATGGCATATTTATTAGTCAAACTAAATATGTCTATGACTTATTGAAAAAGTTTGATCTAGTAAATTTCTCAATTGCTAAAACTCCCATGACCACTGCCACTAAACTTGAGTTGAATACTAAGGAAAAGAAAGTGGACATCTCAAGTTATAGAGACATGGTTGGTTCACTTTTGTATTTAAAAGCTAGTAGACCTGATATAATGTTTGCCACTTGTCTTTGTGCTAGATTCAAGATGATCCTAGGGAATCTCATTTGATAGCAATTAAGAGGATTTTTAGATATCTCAAGGGTAGTCCAAATCTTGGCATTTGGTATCCTAGAGATTCTGGTTTTGATTTAATTGGTTTTTCAGATGCTGATTATGCAGGGTGTAGAATTTATAGAAAAAGCACAACAGGCACCAGTCAATTTGTAGGAAATAAGCTGGTTTCTTGGTTCAGCAAAAAGAAAAATTTAGTTTCCACATGCAGAAGCTGAATATATTGCAGCTGGAAGTTGTTTTGCACAAATCTTATGGATGAGGAATCAATTAGTGGATTATGGTGTAAAAGTCTCCAAAATTCCTATCTTTAGTGACAACACAAGTGCTATTGCCATAACTGAGAATCCAGTACAGCACTCAAGAACAAAGCACATAGACATCAGGTATCATTTCATTAGGGAACATGTGATGAATGGAACAATTGAGCTTTATTTTGTTCTCAGTGAAAAACAACTAGCAGATATTTTTACCAAGCCACTTGATGAATCCACATTCTCAAGATTAGTAAGTGAACTTGGTATGTTAAATTTCTCTAGTCAATTACTTATGTTTTAATGCAGCCTGTGATATGTGACAGTTGGGTTAAAATTTTGCTTAAGTCAAAATAGCCACTATCGATCGCTATTTTAGCAATTGATAGTATATCACATATCACTGGATAAATGAATGTATCTTTGGTATATCGATGGCTAATTCTTTTCTTTCATCTCAGCTATTGATATACTAATGTCAACCGCCAGTACGCCGTAATTTTATCGATCGATATATACATACATACATACATATATACATATATATATATATATATATATATATGTATATCGATTGATGACGCTTGGCTACTTTTTGAACGGTTACCTCATTTGTTTTACTGAGAGTATAAACAGTTTGCCTTTAATTTTATTTCATTTCTCACTTGCATTTGCAAACTCTTAACTCTCTCTCTTCTATAAAACTCTCTCGAGCCCTAATCTCTCTTCAAGCTTTCTCATTAATGGCGCCTGTAGTCAAAATCACAAGTATGATTGGGTTTATCTACGAGCAGAACAATCATGTTGCTTATGTGGACAAAGAAGCCAAAAAGAGTGAGGCCTTCCACTCCATGATGGATTTCATCAAGGAATGTAAGTTCTCCTATGCTATGCTTCATGCTCCAACAATCTAGTGTGAGATTGTTGAGCAAATGTGGACTTCTGCAAGGTACAACCCTGAGTCCAAAACTCTTTCTGTTGTGATTAATGATGTTAGCTATGATATTAATGGTTAACTTGTTAGGGCTGCTCTTAATCTTCCTAGGAATTCTACTGATAGTCTGCCTAATGATAGTGAAATCCTTAGAATGCTTAGGGATATGCATTACAATGGTGATTTGTCAAACTGAGGACAGATTCTTAGGCGCCATATGCGCAAAGAATGGAGTTTTCTTTGTGGTTCCTTTATTAAAGTGTTTTCTGGTAAAGTGTTTAATTATGATGCCTTTACAATGTCTATGCAAACTATTTTCCATATGCTGTTAACTGATGATTATTTTAATATTGGTGAATTAGTTTTGTATGAGATTGTTGCTAAGTTGGGTCCTCATGAGGGTAGGCCCAAAAACATATATTTTGCTAGATTTTTAATGATTATTGCTAACCACTTAATTAAGAATCTAGTGATAGCACAGCCAAATAACAAGTTGGATTGATGGATTCAAAACAAGAGAGTTTGGGGTGATCTGTTAAGGATACTTGCAAATAAGCAAGTACCCTTAACATTACCATCACACATGCAGGTATCTTCATATCCTATCTATTCTTTCAACCCTCAAATTTCTTCTGCTATCAGTGTAGCTATGGAAGTTGAACACCCCCAGCTTCCTACCCAGGCTGCCAAACCAAAGAAAATTTCCAAAACCAAATCTAAGAAGCCCACCTCTGGTGTCTGTCAAAGGCACCAATTGTAACATCTACCTCACAGCCAGAGGAGAGTGTGAAGGTGGTGAGTGGTGAGGGGATGGGTGAGCATCAAAGAAGCCCTCAGAATAAGGAAGGAGAGATGAGTGCAATCCAGCCTAGCCATCCCACATCTTCCTAAAAAGATGTAATATGGAATCATACTGATGTGCTAAAAATATGATTTTAATCGCAAGTGCATTATCCCGTTTTAGTAATATAAGATTCGTTCCAAGGACTAAATTTATTTTCGTGAAAATCTTAATTTCTAACTTAATCGAATTAGACTAAAAGATTTTGAGATGATTTTTATTAGTCTAATTTAACAATGAAAAATTATTTTGAATCTAAACACAAATTAAAACTAAACAAAAAGAAATAATTAACTAGACGATAATGTTTCGACAAAACTGTGCAGCACAGAAAATACTACAATTTCAATACAGTTAATAAACTAACACCCATATTCAATGGTTTAATCAGCGAGAAACTTAAACAATAAAAAGAAAATAAAGAAATATAAAAACAAAGCAGAATGAGAAATGCAGCGGAACAGGACAGAAGTGGAGTGCACTTCACGCATAAAAGAAACGGAAAAATAGGTGGCGCGTCCTGTGGACAGGAAGGTGTACGCGCGAAAAAAAAAACAATTCGGATCTAACGGATACAAATCTATATAAAACAAGAAAAAGAAATCAATATATATATATATATATATATATATATATATATATATATATATATATATATATATATATATATATAAAGGAGGATGCGAGCGTCTCTAGAATTGTTCGATTCAGTCTTCTAATTTTTCTTAGATTTCGGACAGAAAATATAATTATAATTCAAAAAATAAGGTTCAAGAATTCTAAAAGTAATACAACTCTTTTCTTAATGAATTCTAAAGACGATACATTTCTTTTCCTTTTTATTTAGTACTTTTTATTGAATTCTATAGATGATACAATTCTTTTCTCTTTGGATTCTAAGGGTAATACAATTTTTTTTTACTTAAGAATCCTAAAAAGCGTAGGATTATATTTATTTAAATTAACAATCATAGATAAAATACAATTTATATTTAGGATTTGTAGGGTAATACGTACGATTTTTATTTTCGATTTAGTCTTAAAATTTTATTTTTAATTTCGTATAGAAAATTAAGGATTGTAAAGATATTAATCATTAAAAAAACTAATAGTAAAAAAATTAGGTACATAAAAGAATAATAATTTTTAACTAATAAATAGGAATCATAAAATAAAAATAATTAACAAAAAAATAGGATATATAAAATAGGAATCATATATTGATTTTATAATAATGTAAATGATTCTTCATTAGTATTGTGTTTGATGGGCACGGAAGGCGGTCCAAACTAATTTTTATCTAAATAATAATAATTTTTCTATTAGTATTATGTTTGACAGAAAAGTGGTTAATATAATTTTTATCTATGTTATAATATTTTTTTGTTAAAACAGCGGCTCAAAATAATTTTTATACAATTATAATATTTAACTTTATCATAATTAGAATAATTTTTATTAGTATCGTGTTTGACAGTATGGTGACTCAAACTAATATCTAAATATTTTGTTATTAGTACTGTGTTTGACAAGAAAGCGGCTCAAATTAATTTTGATCTAAATTATAATATTTAATTTTATCATAAAAATAATAATTATGAATTAATATTGTCTTTCACGAGAGGCCGGTTCAAACTAATTTTATTATTAGTATTGTGTTTGACAAGATGACCATTTAAACAAATTTCTTTATTGATTATAATATTATTTTTTATTAGTGATATGTTTAACGGAAAGATGACTCAAATTTTTATGTTATTATAATATTAGTTCGTATCAAAATTTATAACGCCGCCGCGAAGCGCGGCTTTATTCACTAGTTATAAAATAAAATAAAAAAAAACAAAACGTAAACATAGTGACGCAGGTGGACAGACGCGCAGGTTTAAAGAGAATAAGAGCCGCAAACAAAATCAACTACATGTCGTCTTACCGGGATTAATTGGGTCACCGGAATGGCCTAAATCTCGCCGGAAAATTGATTTGACCGGAAAATCTAGTCATTCCAAATATTTCCAATCAAACCCCACTAACCTCTAAACCAAATTCAACACTAATTTTAACACTAAATAGCCCCTAAACTACCCATTTCTTAATCAAAACAAGATTCAAATCAAACCAAAACAACTCCAAATTATATCAAACTTCAAATCTAGCCTATATAAAATATAACTAACCAAAACCCACTAACTTTAAGTCAAAATCATAAACCAAAATTTACAACAACAAAACCTCAAAAATACCAAAACCAAAAACAATAACGACACCAAATCATATCAAACTAACTCCAAATCACACAAAACTTCAAAACTAGCCTATCTACCATATTTCCAACAAAACCCCATCAAACTACAAACCAAAATATTAACTAAATCATTGAACCGACTAATAATATTGAAAATTAAAAGAGGCTCAAGCTAAATTCTAAAAATATAAGTTCAAAACACAAAATAAAGCTTCTTCAACCCACAAGTGGTTGGCATATATGCCACTTTATCCACTTGTTAGAAAGAAGGTTGGTCATAGCCATAAAATTCAACAAGGTAAAGATGTAGGAGATGAAGAAACTAAACTTGAAATTATATTAACTAAAAAGTGTTTACAATATTTGAGAGATTACAATTTGAGAGAGAGTGCTATTCTAGATGTGGAAGATGATAAAGGAGGCTACTAACAACTAGGTAAAAACTAGGGTAAACTAAGATAGTGGCTAATGAGAGAAAAAGCTGTTTATATAGGCCAAGATTAGGGTTTTAGGGGTAGAAAGGTCTTTGTGTCTTGATTTTCCTTTCCTTTTTTTCTTCTTCTTCTTTTTCTTTTCTTCCTCTTTTTCCCTTCTTGCACCTTTTTGTTCCTTTTTCTCTTGAATTCTCGATTTCTCTAAAAATTCCTGAAAACAAAACAATTAACTAATAAAATACGAAAACAAGCAATAAATAGGTAGTTAAAATGTGCAAAATAATGGACCTATCAAACGTCCCCATACCTAAATTTTGCTCGTCCTCGAGTGAAAATCAAAAGAAAAGAAAATGAAATAAGAAAACTAGATGCGATTCCTAGGCTCCTTTTCGTAGGCGTGACGGATGATTTTAGGTTCACCAACCCGTTAAACTCGTAGACGATCTCTACAAGAGGAGTTTTGTCTCCTAAGGGTTTACTAGAGATATACCCATAAAATCTGTGAGACATTCTAGCAAGTGTCTACTCGACTCTACTTTAATTTCGCCGGTGTTAACAAAAAACGTTTTTAAGGAAAATACGACTCAAAGATTTTTTTTACTAATAATCAAGATACAGTTGTCTCTAATCTACTTGAATCGACACAAAAAGTTACTAGATATCCAAGGAGTCTAATGAATTTTAAGGCCTTTGATGGATCCTAATTGTCTAAGAACATTTTCTCTTTTTCAACCAATTTTGAACTGACCCAATCTCTATCGAAACAAATATCTAGCCAAACTTCACAAACTCTTATTCTTCTTTTTTTTCCTTTTTTTTTTCCTTTTTTTGCATTGACTTTATTTTGTCCGTTTTCTTAGGAAAACAATGTTACCCATGTAGCGAGCTTTGGGTCAGTGACTCCCAAACCAAACGGTCTTAGGACACTAGGTTTTGAAACCCCCCCCCCCCTACGGACTTAATTGCTCGAGTAACAAAGGCCACAAAATGAGACTAGTCAATCTACTTTTGCCCATTTATCTAAAGATTTAATCTATAAAGAACAATGGGTATTGAAGTAGTTTATTCCTTTTCTTTCTTTCTTTCTTCTTTTTTTTTCTATTTTTTTCCCAATATTTTTTTATTCGCAAAGGTTCGATTCGACATTGTTTCAACATGTGGGTTCTCTCTCAGGTATCGAATAATATCACTAGACAATCTCTCCATCAAAAGTCTTGTGCAAATGTGTGTGCCATCTTGGAATTACGAGTACAAATCGGTCGATACAAGTTTCAACAAGACAACCTTACTTAACTACGTTCAAATTATCTAAAAGACGCTACATATATACTTTTAGAAAACATGCTAAACACCAATTACTCCTAAAGTTCAAGTGAGGGAAAGACAACTTAGTTAAAAAAATCTCTATTTTTGGATTTTTCTAATTTTTCATTTTTTAGAGTTTTCATTTTTTAAGAATTACACTAAAGCCCTCCCCATACCTAAATCATGCATTGTCCTCAATGTATGCAAAAGAGAGTGAAAGGCATATGTTTAGCCTATTTGTATTTAAAGAGGTACAACTCAACTCAGATAAGAAATCTCAGTAAATAGCAAGTCACCGGAATCCGTACGAAGAATGTCAAATGATTTATCGGAATTTTATGTCAGAAGAATTCCAGGATGCTGCTGCACACCACTGAAAGAAGTTCATTAATATGTTCAAGCCTCAGTGCACAAATAATCTTTTGTGGCACGTCCAGGAATTCAAAAGGTATGAAGTTTCCATACTTTATTTATTCAGATGATTCCAATTTATGAAGAAGAACTTACAAGACGAAGACTCGACGAACAAGCCACAGCTTAATTGTTTTAATGACGAGGAATATTTTATTCAGCTAGATACAGATGAACCAGACAGTACATTTGTGTGTCAGCTACATGGATTAAATATTCTACGTCAAACAAAGGTGGTAGTTCAATTGATTGACAATTCAAGACGAAGATATTAAAGTTTCAAAGAAGACAGAAGCTCTGCTAAAGAAGGAAAGTGATTAAATATTAAATAGATTTTATATATATTCACTTCTAATATAATTATATTAGTAGTATATTTTATTTAGTAAATTGATTCACTCTTGAATTAATTTATCTAATGAATATACTCAACTAATTTAATTAAGTGGATTATATTCTATTTATTATTTACTAAACAAATCACTTTAAAGCTTTCTACATCTAGTTAGACAAAGAAATGCTTTGTCTAGCTCCTTTAAAGACACTCCAAGACATTGAAAAGCTTTGTCCTACCTTGTTATTAAAGCACATGGTCAAGACAACTCTTTTCTTTGCAAAGACAAGCTAGCACACACCAAGTACAAGACAACCATGTCTTTCCACATGCTTTCACATGCCATAATCGAGTGGTACCAATCAAGGAAGATTCCTTGTCCTTTTGATTGATTGTGTGATGTCATGATTGGTGACAACTAGCCTTGTCTTGCTTTGTGTTGTCTTTCCCTTCTTTACTCTTGTCTTACCTTGTCTTGTATTGTCATGACAAAGCTACTAGTTTGTCCTAGCTTGCCATACTTTGTCATGTCTTGCCTTTAGTTGTCTAAGCTTTAGTTGTCTTAGTAGTTCAAATGGTTTTGCCTATAAATATGGCCACCATTCTTCATTCCAAGGTGTTCACTCACTTTGACAAACACAAGCACTTGTAAAAGCTTTCAAGTTTTGCTAAAACTTGCTATTGTTACATCCACAGTTTTACTGTGCTTTGTTACCGGTTGTTTTAATCACTAATCTAGAATATACCATGTCGAATTTATTCTACGAACATTAGTGGACATTAAAACTGAACCAATTTAATTATATAACGACTTCAAACATTGTTATATTAATTAATTAAAATCTGATTAAAAAATTATATTCCAATCAGATTTACTTCCGCGATTATTTTGTGACGATTGTATTCAACCCCCCTTCTACAATCGCTTCCGGACCTAACAATTGGCATCAGAGCGGTTAATACGAATATACCGTGTTAGATCCTATACACACTCTGAAACGTCCAAATAATATTTTATTCGAATTAATTTTATTCCAAAAATTAATTTTAATATTATATTATTTTTCTTTCAATTTCTATATCTCATCCAAACACTATACACTTTCAAATCTTCAAAATGAGTACACAAAAAATTAGTAGCATTAAAATCCCACCGTTCAGCCAGGAACACTTTGGCCTATGGAAAAGGCACATGTTCCTATTCCTCCGAACAGCAAACATAAAATACATCGGGATTTTGGACAAAGGTGTTACTACTCCGATGAATGTCATATTAGCACACGAAGAGGATGGTGTGTTAATACCTCATCAGGTCATTCCGAAAGAACTTTCTGAGTACACAGATGAAGTGAGTGAACAGATGAACTTAGATGACGCTCTTCAACTAATTTTGGTTGAATCTCTAAATCCAGTGATGTACAATGCTGTTGTAAATTGTACAAACGCCAAGCAAATCTGGGATACATTAGAGATTATCAATGAAGGCTCAGAGGAAGTTAGGGAAAACAAGAAAGAGATACTGATGGCTCAGTATGAACAGTTTGGTTCCAATCCCGGAGAAGGGATTTCAGAAGTGTTTATCAGACTTAATAATTTGATAAATAATTTAAATCTGAATGGGAAATTCTATGACAAGAAAGAGGTCAACATGAAGTTTCTCTTAACACTTCCTGAACATCTGGAACACAGAATCACTGCCATCAGGGAAAGCAGAGATCTGAATGAGATATCTCTGGAGAGACTCTACGGAGTTTTGAAAACTTATGAACTCGAGCAAGTTCAAAGCAAGCAGAGATATGGCTGGGGTAAAACACAGAACCATTCGAGAGCTCTAGTTGTTGAGTCACCTGTACCGGAAGAGAAGAAGGATGTTGTTGTTCCTTCTAAAACCACTCAGGAATTTGTTGTACCTGAGATGGGTCAGACTGCTTCTTCCGGTGGTGACGAAGAGTTCTATACAATGGAAGAGCTTGAACAGTTAGAAGATCAATCTCTATCTCTGTTTGCCAAGAAGTTTGGAAACATGAGATTCAGGAAGAATCCCTCCTACAAGTACAAACCTTCTGTAAACAAGTTTCAAAAAGGAGGTTACTCATCTTCTACAAGCAAAGGAGGATACAAGACTGGGATGGTGGATAGAAGCAAGTTTAAATGCTTCAACTGTGGTGAACCTGGACACTTTGCAACTGAGTGCAAGCAGCCCAAGGTTCAAGGAAAAAGAAAAGATTCGTACGATGAGCTGAAACAGAAGTATGATGCATTGGTTAGAAAGCATCATGGTAATTCTGGAGGTCAAAGCTTCAAGAGCAAATCATATCTAGCAGAAGGGAAATGCTGGGATGATACAGATAGTGATGAAGAAGAGCAGATTGGGAATGTTGCTCTCATGGCTAATGCTGGATCATCTTCACCTCCTCCTGCTGGAATCTTTCAGGTAGATCCTACATGCCCTAAACTGTTTATGCAATTAGGACTTGAAAGAGATGATGCTATTAAAAAGATGAAAGCTGCCAATCTTAAAATTGATACTTTAGTCTTAGAAATTCATGCTTATAAGATAAATGAGATGAAAGTATTAAAACCTAAAATAGAACAATTGACTATGGATTTAGGATTACAATGTGCTAAAGTCAAAGTTCTAGAGAAAGGTGAGATTGCTTTAAGACTTCAGCTAGACGAAGAGAAAGTTAAGTGTAAAGCCTTTAAGGATGCCTCCACTATACTCAAAGAACTTAATGATAAACAAGAGATCAAGAGAACTGTTGGAATAGGTTTTGACTATAACAAATCCGTAGGTAAGGCTAGTAACATTACTCCTTTTAAGAAGAGTGCTGAGGAAAGAGGGATTCCTTTTGTTTTGAAAGATTCCCTTAAACCTCTGTTTAAATCCTCAGAAGCTGAACCCCTGTTAGAGACACCTATTGTCATTAACTATGAACTCAAACAGGAAGACCTTAAACTGAAAGAGAGTAATGAGAAGAGAGATGAGATCCTGACATCACTGAAACCAATAAAAGTGAAAGGCAATGTTAGGTTGCCTAATGCTGGTTTAGGTGTCAACTCAGAAAGAACAAAATTCAACAAGCCTAATAATTTTGTGAATAGTAAGAACATAGACAATAGATGCCATTCTACTGAGAACTTCAAATCTGTCAACAAAGTTAGAGTAGAATCTATTGATGTTCTTACTGTTGTGAATGATATTACTGTTGCCCATGTTTTTGATGCATGTCATAAATATTGTGGTGTTGATAACTGTATGCTTTGTGCTTTCAATACTATGTCTGCTTATTTTAGAAATTTGCATGCTAAAAATGAAAACACATCCCCAAGACAACACACAAACTGCAAGCATGCTAGGGCAAAGACTGCTAGTCCTCCTCGTGTTAGGAAGGAGACTTATGTTCCAAAGCCTAAAACGAAAGTTTACAAGGCTGTTGTTAAGGAAGTAAGTTCAGTCAAGTCAGAATCGAATGTCAGTCCAAAAGGCTCTGTTGTCTTACCAGATACAAATCAATTCTTTAAGTATGCTGGACCCAATCAAGTGTGGGTCCCAAAGATTGTTTAATCAGTTGTCTTGTGCAGGGTGCCAGAGGAATTGTACGAGTTGTTTAGGTGCTTGACAGTGGAGCGTCAAGGCACATGACTGGCATGAATTCCCTGCTGACAGAAGTAAGAGAGGCAACTGGCCCTTCAGTTACTTTTGCTGACAATAGCAAAGGTCGAACTGTAGGATATGGCAAGTACAAAGTTGGAAAGATCATCATAGAAGAGATTGCTATAGTTGAAGGACTTGAACATAATCTCCTCAGTATCAGTCAGTTCTGTGACAAGGGATACTCTGTTCATTTTGAAAAGGAGACATGTACAATCAAACATATCAAGAATGAGCGTCCTTCACTATTTGGCATAAGGAAAGGTGATATCTATGTAGCTGACTTATCTTCTGGACCAGGAAATGCAATACAATGTTTTTATGCAAAGGCATCTACTGAAGATAGTTGGTTATGGCATAAGAAGCTCTCACATCTCAACTTTAAAACTATGAACTCTCTGGTCAAGAGAGATCTAGTGAGAGGCTTACCTTCCCTAGAATTTACAACTGATGATCTCTGTGAAGCTTGTCAGAAAGGAAAAGCAAAGATAGCATCTCACAAAAGCAAGACCATCAATAGCATCACTGATCCATTGCAGCTATTGCATATGGATTTGTTTGGCCCAGTGAATGTCATGTCAATTGATGGAGGAAGATATGCTTTGGTTATTGTGGATGACTTCTCAAAATTTACTTGGGTTTACTTCCTATCTTCCAAGGATGAAACTCCCCTGACAGTAATTGATCATATCAAGAAAGTTGAATTAGAAAAGGGTGTTCCTGTGAAAGCTATAAGGTCAGATAATGGTACGGAGTTCAAGAATCAAACTTTAGTCAACTATTACTCTGAGAAAGGAATTAATAGACAGTACTCAGCACCAAGGACTCCTCAACAGAATGGAGTCGTCGAAAGAAAGAATCGTACATTGATTGAAGCTGCAAGGACAATGATTGCTGAAGCAAAGCTTCCTTTGTACTTTTGGGCTGAAGCTGTGAGCATTGCCTGTTACACCCAGAATCGAACTTTGATCAATAAGGATCACATGAAAACTCCATTTCAGCTGTTTAAGAACAAGAAACCACATGTCAAACATCTTCATGTCTTTGGAGCTAAATGCTATGTTCTCAAGGATGGAGAAGAGCATTTGAACAAGTTTGAACCAAAGGCATATGAAGCCATCTTTGTTGGTTACACCAATACAGCTTATAAAGTTTTTGTGATTGACACTCTGTCAGTGAAAGTTAGTGTCAATGTAACATTTGATGACACTAAACTACCAAGTCTACAATCTGCTGATTCATCTGAGTCTCTGAAATTTGACAACTATCCAGATTCAGATTCAGATGATGATTTGCCACCTGAGGTTGCAACAGGAGATGACAACAATGATGGTGATGATCCAGGCAATGGTGGAGGAAATGGTGGAAACACTGGAGATTCCACTAATGCTAGTGGTGGATCATCAAGTCATCCTGGCAGCAACTCAGGGGGAGCTGATGGATCAACTAGTCACACATTTCAGCATAATGACAATATTGCTGAATCATCAAGATCACATCTTCCAAGGGAAAGGATCTGGAGCAGAGATCATCCCTTTGATTTAATTATTGGTGATCCTAATGTTGGTGTACAGACTAGAAGTGCTACGTCTAACGAATGTTTATTTTCTGGTTTTCTATCTCAACTGGAACCAAAGAAAATAGATGAAGCACTTGCTGATCCTGATTGGGTTCTTGCCATGCAAGAAGAGCTCAATCAATTTGAGAGACAAGAAGTCTGGGCCCTGGTTCCAAGGCCTAAGGGTAAATCTATAATTGGAACTAGATGGGTCTACCGGAACAAGTTAGATGGTGATGGCATTGTTGTGAGAAACAAAGCCAGACTGGTTGCAAAAGGTTATTCTCAAGAGGAAGGAATTGACTATGATGAAACCTATGCTCCAGTTGCTCGCCTTGAAGCCATCAGAATATTTCTTGCATTTGCTGCACACTCCAACTTCAAGGTTTATCAAATGGATGTGAAAAGTGCATTTCTGAATGGAAAGCTTGAAGAAGAAGTATATCTTGAACAGCCTCCTGGCTTTGAAAATCCAGAATTTGCTGACTTTGTCTACTTCTTATTCAAAGCTGTCTATGGCCTCAAGCAGTCACCAAGAACCTGGTATGACACCCTCCCTGAGTTTTTAATTGAAAATAATTTCACTAGAGGTGTCATAGACAAAACTCTCTTTTACAAATTGCATGATAATAATATGATATTTGTTCAAATATATGTTGATGATATTATATTTGGTTCTACTATCGATGACTTGTGCAAGAGATTTGCTAAGTTAATGCAGAGTAATTATGAGATGAGTATGATGGGTGAGCTGTCCTACTTCCTTGGTCTTCAAGTAACCCAAAAGGAAGATGGTATTTTTATTTGTCAATCTAAGTATGTTAGAGATCTTCTACGAAAGTACAATCTAGAAGACTCTTCACCGGCAAAGACACCCATGGCCACTGCCACAAAGCTTGACCAGGATAAATCTGGTAAGAAAGTTGATATCTCAAGCTATCGAGGTATGATTGGCTCATTACTCTATCTCACTGCTAGTAGGCCAGATATTATGTTTGCAACATGTTTGTGTGCTAGGTTCCAAGCTGATCCTAAAGAATCACATCTTATAGCCGTCAAAAGAATCTTTAGATATCTTAAGGGTACACCTGGCTTAGGTATCTGGTACCCTAAGAATACTGGTTTTGACTTAACCGGCTATACAGATTCTGATTATGCAGGATGCAGGATTGATAGGAAGAGTACGTCTGGAAGCTGTCAATTTCTAGGACGACGGTTGGTTTCCTGGTACAGCAAGAAGCAGCACTCCGTGTCTACTTCTACTGCTGAAGCTGAGTATATAGCTGCTGGTAGCTGCTGTGCTCAGATACTCTGGATCAGGAATCAATTAAATGATTATGGTATTGTAGTAAACAAAATTCCTATATTTTGTGATAATACAAGTGCCATAGCCATTTCCAACAATCCAGTTCAACATTCAAGAACCAAGCACATTGATATCAGGTATCATTTTATTCGAGAACATGTCATGAATGGTACAGTGGTGTTACATTTTGTACCCACGACTGAGCAAATTGCTGACATCTTCACTAAACCACTTGATGAATCCACTTTCTCTAAGCTGGTTTGTGAGCTAGGGATGTTAAATATGACATAGTTCTCACTGTATATATTTTTCATATGCTTTATATATTTTTACATATTTTTGTGAATTTTCTGTGTAATTATATTGTGTTATTAGATTTTATATGATAACCTGTAAATTATTAGATAATATTTTGTGTAATTATGCATGTTTGTATATTAGTCTTTAAGTTTCTAAATGCTTGCGTACTCCCCTGTATTATTTTCTAAGCATCTAGATAATTAGATTTAATTATTTGTAATCATTTTGTATTTTTCAAAATTAATTAAGTATAAATATTAGAATTTAAGTTAATTCATTTTATTGAATTAAAGTTAAGTTCATAAATATTTAGATTTAATTAAAGTTGGAATTTACAAAATATTTGTGTAATATATATTATTGTGTTTATTATAGACTTTTGATTTTAATCGAAAATCGTTTTATTTTAAAAACAAATCAAAAGTCGCGTTAATATATATATATTTATCGTTCCCAGCCGTAACAAATCAACGTGCCAAGACATTGTTTTGATTTGTCTGGACTAGCCACCCACGCAGCACGCTGTTAATACTTGTCTTAGACACGCACGCGTACCCTGCTTTAATCCTAAGACAATACCTTGTTTTTTTTTTAAAAACCCGACCCGCAAGACAAAAACTGGGTTTGTCGTCCCCTAGTCACTCCGTACTCACGCGTATCTAATACACCAACAGCCCCTCAAAGACAATTATTTTTCTTTTAATTTCTTTTAACCCATTTTTTTTGTCTTAATCAATCAAAAACCCCTCAGACTTTCACCCTCTTTGTCTTGCGCGACTCCTTCATCTTCTCCAAACAATCACTGCGATACACACAGCCTCGATTGCTCATCTTCTCCGAGCATACACCCTCTGATACATACACATCGACTTCCATACACGAACCTTCACAAACCCAGAATCATATACGCCTACAATCTCCGCACAGCTAACTGCGATATACATACACCCCGCTTATATACACGCACTGCTCCTCTGGTTTTCAAGTTTCGCCCTAAAAACTTGCTGTGTTCTTGTATTTCAAGCTTTTGGCTTGCTGGTTACTTCGATTATCAATATCGACAGCCGAAGCTCTGCCCATTTTTTCGCGAAATCCGGCGAAACTTCCGACTGTCCGCTTTACCGTGTTTTATCAGTCGATGCTCTATAGTTTTGCTGTGTTGTATTTGACGAAATCGAGCTCTGTAATTGCTTATTGCTCTCGCTTTGATCGTCTGATTGTTTAACTCGAGCTTCACGGACTGATTTAATTGTGTAATCGACGAACTGAGTTCGACTGCGCGTTTTGGCTTTAGTAATCTGCTTGTTTGCTGTGTTAAGGGTTAGGGTTCTTGAAGTTCAATTTGGGGCTTTTGATTTTAATGGTGCTGGATTATTGACTGTTAACTGGTTTTGTGCTAAGACCTTGTTTGGATTGTGATTTAACTGGAGTTTGTGGAGTTAGTGGATATAACACCGTGTTTGGCCTTGGTGATTATTGGATTAATTGATTTTGGACCATTCACTAATTAATTAAGTTTTAATTCGAGTTTATCCTATTAATTCGAATTATAAATTAATTAATTAATTGTCCATTAATTATTAGTTGAAATTTGCGAGATATTTGAGAATTATTTTTTTATTTGAAAAATTCTCGCTTAATTCAATTTTTAATTATAAAAATGAATGGTCAATTCAAAATTAAGGAGACTAACTATTATGGATACTTGGATCCCGATTCTTGCTCGCGTCGCTTCAGACCGTGGATTCGTTTTCTGAATGAACAGTGTTTAGTCAGCACGGCCATTAATGCCTATGCAGACAATCAAGTGCAACCCCTCTATGACTTTTATTCCACTGCAGTTAATTCAACTACTTTGGACAATTACAAGATCATTGGTGAAATTAGAGGAGGCAAGCGAATCACAATTACTACGGATGATGTGAACAGAATACTTGGATTCCCGAGGAATAATTTTGCTGAGGTTCCGTCTAACCATGAGTTGACTCACTTCTTTCAGACAATCCACTACCAAGGGGAAATCCAGCTGTCAAAGATGTCTAAGGGCAACCTAAGAGCTGAGTGGGATTTGTACTTTGATACTTTTGCGAAAGTATTTGCTCCCACTGACCGGAGAAATTTTGGTAATATATCTTCCCTTCTACAGGTCTTTGGATTTTGTTGTGCGCATAATCGTCCTATCAATTTTGGGGAGATTCTTATGAAGGTTATTATCAACAAGCTTGGTCCCGTAATGAATCGGAATGTGCAAAACAATGCCAAAGTTGACTGCTTTTATCCAAGGTTCTTTATGTTGTTTTTGAATGACAAGATGTCTCAAGAAGACAAGATCTTCTACATGAACTCACCAGTGGCTCCTACATCTAAGTCTTGTACTAAGCTGATGACCATACTTACTGCTGCAAAGAAACATAATCGGGTTCCTCTCACTGTCACTCCTTTTATGCTGGAACAGTTCAATGCACAGTTACAGCCATATCAGCTACAAGTGGCACTACCTCCTCAACCACTGCAACAACTTCAACCAGGAGAACCACTTCCACCATTTCAACCTCAACAAGAACAACCACAACAACAACCAGAACAAGAGATGCAACAACAACATCACATTCCACCACTTCTTCTCATCCAAGACTACCAATCCTCTAGCCAATCCTCACACTACTCTCCATACCAATCTCCTCACCAATCACCTCTACATCACCCTTCACCACCAGCTGAAACAGAACCACCTCAACACAACTTCTTCCCTGTACAACAATCATCTATCCTTCCATCACAATCTGAACCTACACCCTCAAATGTCCAAACACAATACTTCCCCCAAACACAATCAACCTCTCAGCCACTACCAGTTGATTCTGACATCGACATTGAGCTACAGAACTTTCATGACGACTTACAGGTAGCTGAGGTACTTTCTAACTTTTCATCTAATTTTACTGTTGATGTATCAGATTATGATTGTGATATTGATCTTGTATGTCAGACTGCCAGCATTGAACCTGAAAACACCCAGGTTCATAACCAAGCTGATGAATTTGTTTCAACCACTGATTCTTCGTCAAACACTTCCACCAACACTACTACACATGTTGTTAAGAAGGTAGCCCGGAAACAGAGTGGGAGTACTATGATTCGTGAACCCGCAGCTCTGTCTCATAAGAATCTAAGGGTGGATGAACCTGAGACAACTGCAGCCGCATCCATTTCCTCCCAAAAGGATTTGGATACTGAAATGGTAAATATACAGTCTCTAGATTCATTCTCTCAACAGGATGCGTTTATTGAAATTTGCCGTCCTACCGCGGTACCCTGTAAAGAGTCAAGCACATCACTAGCACTCACGCTAGTAAACACTCAACCTGATCCTTTTATTACTACACTTAATGAGTGCACAGATTTTCAAAACATGTTTAATGAAAACTTTTCTGATCACTCTTTCTTTATTGATCAGGGACTACTTGGCAGCTTGCAAGTACATCTGCCTTCACAGGCATCGGAAGGACAATTTGTTCCTTCACTACCTATGGTTCCATCTCAGGGAACTTTGGTAGTTTATACAGGTACTGGTGACGGTGTGATAAACACGAGTGAAGAAAGGCAAACACCGAGCGAAACACATGCATGTGAGAATAGAGATCATTCTTCGAGTGTTCGTGAGGTGAGTGCACACACCAACACGGATCTGTTACTGGAACAAATGGCTACTCTTAGAGATGAATGTGCAAGACTTCTTGCTGAAAATGCTAAGTTGAAGAGTGGAGAGCTAGTCACTCTACAGAAGCAAGTTGCTGATACTTCCTACACTTCTCTACAAAGGAAAATGGACGAACATGTCAAGGGTATTTACTCTCGGATTGACAAGAATCATGAGCTCTGTATGTCAAAACTTCATAGCGTGGAGCAAACATTGGCCCAGGTTGTTGAATTTTTGAACATTCCTAAGTCTACAGCTCAGTCAACTCCAGAGGATCCCTCAACTAAGGGGGAGAAGGATAAGGACAAAGATCAGGAGGATAAGGGTGGAGCAAGCAAAGGGAAAGAAAGTTCAAAGGACTCTTCTGAAGCAGCTAAACATGACAAGTCTAAAGGCAAAATGCCTGCATCTGATGACATCTTCTCTAATCAAGATTATGATAACATTCCTGATGATGTTGCTGATGATGATGCATTTGATGCTGCCTACTTCCAAGCTGAAGAAGAAGGTCATTTTGAGGAAAGATTTTTATTCACCGAGCAAGAGCCTATTGACCCTGAGCACTTGGAAAGGGTTCAAAAGTTTAAAGCTGAACATGAAGCTAGCAAGGCAAAGCTTCGTGAACTACAAAGGCTGGTGGATGAAAAGAAGATTACTGATGAGCATATCAAGTTGGAGAAATAGAAACTTTGGGATGCTGCTTGTAAGCAGAAGAAAGAAGATATTGCTCGGAAAGTTGGAGAAAGCTGGGACATCGCAAGGAGGATCTTCTCTGGACCTCAAAGGGAACCTTTTCAAGATAGAAAGTTCAAATCATTCATATATGATTTAAGAGAGGTAAACCCTAACGAGGATATGTTTATGCGTGCCTTTGCTTTTGAATTAGATTATATAACTGTTGGCGTCAGGAATCTCCTCGATCAATGGGAGATTATCATTTCTACTCATAGAAACGGGACATTCAGAGTTTCAGTTGATTCGTTCAAGTTGTTATCTCTTACTAAAATCTGGGTGGCTCGTAACAAGATCCGACGCAGTTCGAATCTGAATGAACTCCTTCGTGACCGACTTATGGAATATGCTGTTCATAATAGTCCACAAGTCGTCAGAAATCCATACTGTGTAAAGTTCATTCACGAGAGCGAGTTTGGAACCTTCTACTTGGACCATCGACATCTTCAGAAATATGGTGTTAATCAGATGGTTCTTGTATCTACTCTTCTGCGTACCAAGGGCTTCGCTTCGAAAGCCAAAGCTGATGCTGATGCTGAGATTGTGGCTTACTGCACAAAGAGAAAGGTACATCACTACTTCAGAAAGATGAAGTATATCAACCCAACTCAGCCATCAGACTTTATCGAAGACCCTGTGGATACAGAAGTTCAGTACCAGTTGTCCTTCGCTCGAGAACGAAAGAAGCGTGGTGAATCCACCATATCTGAAGAGCCTACTCAGAATGAGCCGTCTACTCCTATTATTCATGTGTCAGATATTGAAGAAGGAGAAGTCACTCGCTCTGAGTGAAATAGATTGACTAGGATATTTGTAAGATATGTTCATAGAACATCCTTTTGTAATCTATTATTATTCTGGTACATGTTTAATTTAATACCAGAAACTTTTGCTATTTACATTCGTATGTTTAATCCTTTGTCTTATCTGTTAGTTGAGTTATCCTCTAGGAAATTTGCCTGTTATGTTAACAAACAAATAGGGGGAGATTGAAAGGCATATGTTTAGCCTATTTGTATTTAAAGAGGTACAACTCAACTCAGATAAGAAATCTCAGTAAATAGCAAGTCACCGGAATCCGTACGAAGAATGTCAAATGATTTATCGGAATTTTATGTCAGAAGAATTCCAGGATGCTGCTGCACACCACTGAAAGAAGTTCATTAATATGTTCAAGCCTCAGTGCACAAATAATCTTTTGTGGCACGTCCAGGAATTCAAAAGGTATGAAGTTTCCATACTTTATTTATTCAGATGATTCCAATTTATGAAGAAGAACTTACAAGACGAAGACTCGACGAACAAGCCACAGCTTAATTGTTTTAATGACGAGGAATATTTTATTCAGCTAGATACAGATGAACCAGACAGTACATTTGTGTGTCAGCTACATGGATTAAATATTCTACGTCAAACAAAGGTGGTAGTTCAATTGATTGACAATTCAAGACGAAGATATTAAAGTTTCAAAGAAGACAGAAGCTCTGCTAAAGAAGGAAAGTGATTAAATATTAAATAGATTTTATATATATTCACTTCTAATATAATTATATTAGTAGTATATTTTATTTAGTAAATTGATTCACTCTTGAATTAATTTATCTAATGAATATACTCAACTAATTTAATTAAGTGGATTATATTCTATTTATTATTTACTAAACAAATCACTTTAAAGCTTTCTACATCTAGTTAGACAAAGAAATGCTTTGTCTAGCTCCTTTAAAGACACTCCAAGACATTGAAAAGCTTTGTCCTACCTTGTTATTAAAGCACATGGTCAAGACAACTCTTTTCTTTGCAAAGACAAGCTAGCACACACCAAGTACAAGACAACCATGTCTTTCCACATGCTTTCACATGCCATAATCGAGTGGTACCAATCAAGGAAGATTCCTTGTCCTTTTGATTGATTGTGTGATGTCATGATTGGTGACAACTAGCCTTGTCTTGCTTTGTGTTGTCTTTCCCTTCTTTACTCTTGTCTTACCTTGTCTTGTATTGTCATGACAAAGCTACTAGTTTGTCCTAGCTTGCCATACTTTGTCATGTCTTGCCTTTAGTTGTCTAAGCTTTAGTTGTCTTAGTAGTTCAAATGGTTTTGCCTATAAATATGGCCACCATTCTTCATTCCAAGGTGTTCACTCACTTTGACAGACACAAGCACTTGTAAAAGCTTTCAAGTTTTGCTAAAACTTGCTATTGTTACATCCACAGTTTTACTGTGCTTTGTTACCGGTTGTTTTAATCACTAATCTAGAATATACCATGTCGAATTTATTCTACGAACATTAGTGGACATTAAAACTGAACCAATTTAATTATATAACGACTTCAAACATTGTTATATTAATTAATTAAAATCTGATTAAAAAATTATATTCCAATCAGATTTACTTCCGCGATTATTTTGTGACGATTGTATTCAACCCCCCCTTCTACAATCGCTTCCGGACCTAACAGAGAGAATTGAAATGAGTGAGTAAAGAGGAAATACCTGAATAGGAGATGAGGGAGATGCAAAATTATTAAAAACTACGAACTACATAACCCACACACACACACATTTCCTTCCCCATACCTGAACTTCACGAGGGAAGGTTCGAATATGGAAGCAAATCAGCCAATTCCGGAAGGGAAGATGGGAGGAAGCTTCGAGAAAGAGTCAAAATGTGTTCGAAAATTTTTAGGCACAAAAACTTTCTCTAGCACATGACCATCGTTTACCCCTATAGGACAAGTATCACTAATGTTCTCCCTAAACCAACTTAATGCTTCTTTATTACCAAGCAAATTAGAGACCATGCAATTTTGGTCATAGGATAAATCACTAGGAATGACATAGGAAACGTTGTCATCTTTTCCCAAGGCGCTATGCGAATGATGGAACAATGAGTCAAATGTCGGTGGTTCACCTACATGACTCTCAAAATCGGGCCTAAGGTTAACACTAACCACCTCGGGTGGAGTTTCCCATTTTGAACAAATGTCGTTCAATTCTCCTAACAACTCCTCCGAGGTCAACTCTTTCAAAGACTCGTGATACTCCATATTATTCTCGTGGTTGACTTTGAACTCCTCGTTGAGAAGCGACTCAATCTCACTATCCTCGAAACTAGACCATGTGACAAACTTGTTGACCACATTCACCCCTATAGGTTGTTCATAAAGCTCATTGGGTTCTTTTCCTACGTTGAAAATGTTTAAATCAATGGTCATGTTCCCAAAAGTGAGTTTCATCGAACCATTCCTACAATTGATTAAGGCATTGGATGTAGCGAGAAAAGGTCTTCCTAAAATGATAGGAATTTGGTTCTTAGGATTCGAGACGGGTTGAGTCTCGAGAACAACAAAGTCAACGTGAAAGATAAAATCACCGATTTTTATCAATACGTCCCCAGTAATCCCCTTTGGCATTTTAATAGAGCGATCGGCAAGTTGAAGGGTCATATTGGTGGTCTTGAGATCCCCTAATCCTAGGGCTTGGTAGACCGAGAACGGAAGAAGATTCACACTCGCTCCTAAATCAAGTAAAGCTTTATCCATGAAAGTATTACCTATGACACAAGAAATTGTAGGACAACCGGGGTCCTTATATTTCACAGGAATTTGATTCGAGAGAATCGAGCTTACTTGCGAGGTTAAAAAGGCTTTCTTAGGAACATGGGTGGTTCGCTTATGGGTACACAAATCTTTTAGACACTTGGCATACGAAGGAACTTGTTGAATGGCATCTAAAAGAGGAATGTTTATCTTGACTTGTTTAAAAACCTCTAGAATTTGTTCCATTTGGGCCGATTGTTTAGGGCGAATGAGTCTTCGCGGGTAAGGAACTCTTGGCTTGTAAACTTCTTCGTTGGGCTTTTGAGAAATGGGCTCCGGACTAGGTTCACTCATGGACTCACGAATTCTAGAACATTCGGGCATATCATGATTAGTGCTAGACAAAGAAGGATTTGATTTAGGAATCGACTCCTTATTTTCATTCACGTGCTCACCTACTTTGTTATCCACTTGATTTCCCGACCTTAGAGAAATAATCGCATTAACATTCTCAGGAGGTCTTTGATTGAGAGGAAACTTAGGATTGACCTCGGGTTGACTTGGCAACTTGTTCTTCTCTCGCTCACACAATGTGCTAGCTAATTGACTCAGTTGGGCCTCTAACTTAGACACGGCTTGCACATTCAAATGCAAAATTTGCCTATCTTGGGTTAGGGTTTGCATGAAGGTTTGTTGAGATTGGGTCAAATTAGTTTGCGATTTCACTAAGGCTTCCAAACTCTTTTCTAAAGAATTAAGAAGTTTATCCGAATCATTAAAACCGGGAGGATTCAAAGGTGTTTGGATTGGGTTAGGAAATGAATTCGGACTTTGGGTTGGGCAAGAGTTTGGGTTGGGCCTTTGTTGAAAATTTGGTTGATGAGTTTGAAAAGAAGTTGGGTTTTGATTTTGAAAAATTTGACCTTGGGTCCATGAGAAATTTGGGTGATTTCTCCTACCCGGATTGTACGTAGGTTCAAATGGGTCATTCCTAGGATTTTGAAACATTGCGTTCACATGTTCAAATTCGTGCGAAGGTTGGTTTGCGGGATTGTAATTCGGGTAGGTTGACATATGTGGGGGAGATTTACTAGTTTCTAAAGCTTCGAGTCTCTTAGTTAGGGTAGCTAATTTGGCATCGGTTGCCACATTGTTTCCAATCGAGTGCAAACCCCTAGAGCTAGATGACTCGATCGACTTTTTAGGTTCCCTCGTTGACTCCCACAACATAGTCTTTTCCGCTAAATCTTCCAAAAATTCCCACCCTTGGTCCTCATCTTTCTCCATGAATTTGCCTCGGCACATAGACTCTAACAAAGCGGTTGTTTGACTATCTAAGGCCTCGTAAACAATTTTGCAAAGTCTCCATTTTTCTATTCCATGATGGGGGCATTGTGATAGAAGATTTTTAAAACGATCAAAGAATTTCCAAAAAGACTCATTTTCCCTTTGATGAAATTGATTTATTTCTTTTGTAATTCGAGTAGTCTTATGATTTGGAAAATACTTTTTAAGAAAAACCACCACAAACCCCTCCCATGTGGAAATAGAATTGACGGGTAGACTGTACAACCATTTTTTAGCATTTTCTTTTAAAGCAAAGTTGATTAGTTTTAGCCTAATGGAGTCTTCACTCAATTGTTGGAGTTTTTGTAAACCACAAACCTCCTCAAATTCTTGAATAAAGAGATATGGATCCTCACCTTCACTCCCTAAAAATTTAGGCAACATACTAATGTGATGTGCCTTAATCTCGAAATTATTCCCATTAACGGGAGGAAGGGTGATGCACGATGGTTGAGCGGAACGGGACGGGTAACAGCGGTCTTTAAGAGACAACGCCATGTTTACTATCGGTTCTGGAACTTCTAGGGGTTCGGATTTTGAAGAGGAAGAAGACGGAATCTCGATTATCGGTCTTATTAATCTAGATGATTCATTCCTAACCCAAGTAGTTCGCATAAACGATAAACAAGTAGCAAATAAGTGCGAAAAAGTAAAACAAACAAAAGAAAGGGTGTAAAAACGAAAGAAAAGCCTAAGTCTATGGTTCCCTAATAAAAAGAACTAGACCTTGCTCCTAACGTTAAGGACCACCAAAAACTCGATAAATCCAAAATTATTCGGACCGGTTTGGCCAGTTTGGAGCAGGCATTGCCAAGAGGCCAATCTCCGCGCTTAGACACCAAACCTTAATCGGCCAGGTAAGCTTTCGCTAGCCTTCGACAGCGAAGAGTCGGAATAATTAAAGATTACCTCGTCTTTTAGGTACCTTCCTAATTGAGCGCGAAATCCTACTGGCTAACGTCTAATTCATTTTATTAAAAGGCTAGGGAAATGCAAAAATGAGGAAATTAGTTGTTGTGGGCCAAGGAAAGAGTGATGAAATCCCTTCCCTTATCTTATGAGTGGGTTTTGCCCTTAAGATTTATTTAAATGATGCTCCACACAACGATATAATAAAAGCTATAAACAATTATGGATGCTCTACACTACGTGTTTTATCTAAAGAAAGAAAGAAATTAACGTACCTTGGGGTCCTCCAGCGATCACCACAATTAAAGGTACGAAATTTAAAAACAAAAAAAATTAAAAATCTAGATGATGTGTCCTAAGTGATTAAATGCATGATGCAACACATATGTAATTCTATCTAATATTTTTGGATTTTAAAATTTTCAATTTGTTTGTGATTTTCAATTTCAAATGTTTTTGTGATTTTCTAAATAAAAAAAATTGAAATAGGAGAGAGATACAAGTTACCCAAGCAAGCTTCCAATACTCCAAGAATATTCTTCACTTATTCCAAGCTGGCTCATATTCCTCCAATTTCCTCAAATGCAAACAAAAAGAAGTGAGAGAATATTAAAAAAAAAAACTAATCCGAAAAATTAAAAATTAAGTCGCGAAAATTAATTTTAGTCCCCGGCAGCGGCGCCAAAAACTTGATGTGCTAAAACTATGATTTTAATCGCAAGTGCACGATCCCGTTTTAGTAATATAAGATTCGTTCCAAGGACTAAATTTATTTTCGTGAAAACCTTAATTTCTAACTTAATCGAATTAGACTAAAAGATTTTGAGATGATTTTTATTAGTCTAATTTAACAATGAAAAATTATTTTGAATCTAAACACAAATTAAAACTAAACAAAAAGAAATAATTAACTAGACGATAATATTTCGACAAAACTGTGCAGCACAGAAAATACTACAATTTCAATACAGTTAATAAACTAACACCCATATTCAATGGTTTAATCGGCGAGAAACTTAAACAATAAAAAGAAAATAAAGAAATATAAAAACAAAGCAGAATGAGAAATGCAGCGGAACAGGACAGAAGTGGAGTGCACTTCACGCATAAAAGAAACGGAAAAATAGGTGGCGCGTCCTGTGGACAGGAAGGTGTACGCGCGAAAAAAAACAATTCAGATCTAATGGATACAAATCATCAATATACTTATATAAAGGAGAAGCGAGGGGCGTGTAGGTGGCGCCTCTCAAATCGCTTCGTTATATTTTTCTAATTTTCTGGAATTTTTCAATGAAAAATATTAAAAATTAGAATTACCTTTTTTAGTTTCGGATATATTGGAAGCAAGTTTTAGAATCTGATTTTGTTTCAAATTATTTATGGTATATAGTAGCTTGAAAGTTTTAATCTGATTTTGTTTCGGATTATTTAATCATGGGAAAGAGTAGCACACAAGTCTCTCTGCACCTATAAATAACCCTATAGGTTGTAGGATTTTGGATCATCTAAACACAACCTACTCTCTCTTGATACAACAACCCTAACTCTCTCTGCTGATAGTTCTTTTGCTCGATTTCTAACTCGGTGGTGCCATTCTTCTGCAACGATAAGTGAAGGCTGTTTATACGGTACTAAAAAATAAAGGTTGTTGCAAGCAAAGGTAGTTATAGACCGCTATGTGGGAGTCGACAAATCCAAACACGGGAGAAGAACATAGTCTTGACATGATATGGATGGATGATATCAATAAATTAACTATTAGTGATGTATGTTTGTTAGTTTTCTTTTATAATATTTGTTTTGTTCATCGGACATGTTTGCCGTTGTTAATTTTTATATGATTTATTTTGTATACAGGAAAATATTATTCATTGTTTGCTCCGTTCAAGCAACTTTTAAGTGAAAGTTGTTTATACAGTATTAAAAAATAAAGGTTGTTACACGCGGGGTAGTTATAGACCGCTATCTCACGGATTTAAGTTAGATGTTTTTGTGCACAATCAATCCAAAAAAATGGAGGAAGGTGACAATGTAAGAACATGATTACTTTTAAAAAAAAACACAGATAAAATTAAGATTCGTTGTGCTTTGAATTGTTAATTACGTGTAGAAATTTATTTTCATTTTTTCACCATGAATTATAGTCCAATTTTGCAATTTTATATATTAGTATTGGTATTACATTTAGATTTTTATAATATAAAATTTATTTTTCCTACATATATTAATGTTAGATATAATTGATGATTACTAATGTTCTTAAAGTTTGTTTTAGAACAGGAGTGATCAGAGTTTAAGCTGGAAGCTGATCAGAGTTTAATAAAGTCTGACCAGAGTTTGATAAAGTTTGATCAGAGTTTACATAGTCAAGGCTCATCAGAGTTTACACGTGGAAAGAGCTCAGAAGCGGATATACTTCAAGGAAGGATAGAAGCGGAGAAGTGATTTGCTGACTATGGAAACTAAACAGAAAACAGTAGCAATCTTTGATTGATAGAATACATAGCTGATTTATAGGATATCAAATCAGAGATTGATTTTGTAACTGTGTCTATATAAACACAGATTAGGGTTACTCTATAGGAGTCAAGTTATCGAGTATATTTTACAGAACCTTAGCAGCTCTTAGTGATAATATATAAATCACTGAGAGAGTTTTTGTAACCATTCAAGCTTTGTGAATAAGAGTTTACTGCTTTCAATCTCTTATATTGTCATACTGTGTTATTGATTGTGATCACTATATCAACTTATATAGTGAGTTTATAGGACCGAACAAGTGGTATCAGAGCCAGCTCTGTTAAGATAACTACAGTGAGATCTTAATAACAATCATGTCTGAAAAATCACAAGCTTCGTCTTTTAGAGTTCCAGTCCTTAAGGCATCTGAATATCCAGTCTGGAAAGAGAGAATGATTATATTTCTAGACTCTGTTGATCCAGAATACCTTGACAGGATCTATGATGGACCACACATGCCCACCAAGCTCTCTGTTGGGATTGCAGATGAGCCTCAGAAGATGGTTCCAAAAGACAAGAAAGATTATACCCCTGAGGATATCTTGTCAATTGGTAAAGACTCAAAGGTGAAACACCTTCTGCACAGTGCCCTTGATAATGCAATGTCTAATAGGGTGATTGGGTGCAAAACTGCTAAACAAATCTTGGATGCTCTGGAAACCAGATGTCAAGGAACTCAAGCCATCAAGAAGAACAGAAAAACCATCCTTACACAGGAGTATGAGCACTTTGACTCAAAATCTGGTGAGTCCTTGACAGATCTGTATGACAGATTTGTCAAACTCTTGAATGACTTATCTCTGGTGAACAAGGAATATGATCTTGAAGACTCAAACCTCAAATTCCTTCTGGCTCTTCCTGAAAAATGGGATTTGAAAGTCACTACAATAAGAGACAATCTTGATCTTGGAGAAATGTCTCTTGATGATGTTTTTGGAAGACTGAAGACTAATGAACTTGAGATGGAGCAGAGAAGCAAACGTCATGGAGGCAAATCAAAGTCTGTTGCTCTAAAAGTTCAAGAGGAAGCTGCTAAAAGCAAGGGAAAAGCTCATGTCACAAAGTCTGACATTGAGTCATCAAACTCTGATGACTCAAACTCTGATGTTCCCTCAGACTCTGAAGAAAGTGATGATGAGATGATGCAGTTAGCAGCATTGATGGTGAAAAGCTTCAAGAAGTTGGCTTACAAAAAGTTCAACAAAGGCAAAAGTTTTTCAAGGAAAGACAGAAACTCTGACAGAGTTTATGATAAGAAGAACTTCAGGAAGAATGAGGGCAAGGAAGGAAAAGCTGGAAAAGCTGACAAGTATACCTGTTTCAACTGTGGTGAAAAGGGTCACTTTGCATCTGAATGCAAGAAAGCCAAGAAAGAAAAGGAAAAAGCCTTTATCACCAAGAAAGGAAACTGGACAGATACATCTGATTCAGAGGAAGAAGTCAATTATGCTCTGATGGCAAACACTGACAACAACTCTGAATCTACTGCTAAGGTACCTCATTCTACTCTTGCCTTTGATACTGAAGTTATAACTGAGTTAAGATTGTTTCTTAAAACTTTGCATATCAGCTTTAGAGATTAGACTTTAGAGAATGAAAGATTAAAATCTGAAACTCTAAGTGTAAAGAAAAGGAATGATTATCTAGAAAAAGAATTAGTTCAGATGTTAGAAGTTCAGAAAGAAAGAGATGATGTTGTCATTGTCAAAGATGAACTATTAAAGAGGTATGCATCTCTTCAATCAGAACTTGCTAAGGAAAGGGATATTATTAAGACATGGACTAATTCAGGCAAAACTACTCAGGATATCTTAGGTAGTGGAAACTGGAAGAAGGGACTAGGTTACACTGATAACTCAGAAGCTGAGTCATCAAAAACAGAGTTTGTTAAAACTCAAAAACCTAAGGTTAAACCTGTTAAATTTGTTGCTGAATCCTCTAAGTCTAAACAGAGTAGACCAAAATCAGAGATTAACAACAATTTAAAATCTGATAAGCCCAAACAGGTTAACATAGGACTGATGACTCAGAAACAGCTTAAGCATAAGCTTAAAGAGGTAAAGTCTGATAACAAATACAAGGAGCCTAGGAAAAATAGAAATGGCAAGGTTGGAATAGACAAGAGTAATAACTACATGCCTATTCCAAATGCACCTAGGAAGACATGCCATAACTGTGGAAATACTAATCATCTTGCTAATTTTTGCAGGAAGAACAAGGACATTAACTCCTTACCTACAAAGTCTGGAGTTAGAAAAAGTAGTATTAGATATAAACCACAAGATCCATGTTTTCATTGTGGTAGTTTATGGCATTCTATTTATACTTGCAAAGAATATCATAGTTTGTATTATGATTATTATCAATTGAAACCTTATTTGAAAAAGGTTAATAAAAATTCTGCAAGTACAAAATCTGTTTCTAGTACAAACTCTGTTCCAAAGTCTGTTAGCTCAAACTCTGATAATAATAATTCCGCTGCAAAAGCTAACAAACTTAATAAGGCCAAGGGATCCAAGCAAGTCTGGGTCCTTAAAACTAACAATTAGTGGTCTTTGTGATTGCAGGGCAACAGGAAGAATATCCTAGTCTTGGACAGTGGATGTTCAGGACACATGACTGGAAATAAGGCCCTGCTGTCAGAGTTTGTGGAGAAAGCTGGCCCAAGTGTTTCTTATGGAGATGGCAACATAGGAAGGACTTTGGGATATGGCAACATCAATCTTGGAAATGTCATCATATCAAATGTAGCTCTTGTTCAAGGGCTAAAACACAATTTACTCTCTGTCAGTCAGATCTGTGACAGAGGATATCATGTTGATTTCTATGAAGAACACAGTGAGATAGTAAGCAAGTCAACAGGCAAAGTGGCAGTGATTGCTCACAGACATGGAAATATTTATGAAATCAACTTGCCTACAAACTCTGAAGGAAAAGCAATTTGCTTATCTACAAGAATCTCTGCAGAAGAAAGTTGGAAGTGGCATAAGAAGCTCTCACATCTCAATTTCAACTCCATAAATGAGCTTATAAAGAAAAAGCTTGTGAGAGGACTCCCTGAATCACTACTCACATCTGATGGATTATGTGATTCATGTCAAAAAGCCAAGCAGAGAAAGACATCCTTCAAGAGTAAGACTGAATTCTCAATAAAGAAGCCATATTATCTTCTACATGTTAATCTATTTGGACCAGTTAATGTACCATCCATTGCAAGGAAGAAATATGCTCTTGTCATTGTTGATGAGTATACCAGATACACTTGGGTATATTTTCTTCACTCTAAAGATGAAACAGCTTTGCATCTAATGGATCATGTGAAGCAACTGGACCATGGATCTGAAGACAAAGTAAAGATCATTAGAAGTGATAATGGAACTGAGTTCAGAAATTCAACAATGGAAGAGTTCTGCAAAGAAAGAGGTGTAGTGCAACAATTTTCTGCACCTGGAACACCACAGCAAAATGGTGTAGTTGAAAGGAAAAACAGGACTCTAATAGAAGTTGCCAGAACTATGCTTGATGATGCTAAATTACCTACTTATTTCTGGGCAGAAGCTGTTCAAACAGCTTGTTTCACTCAAAATGCAACACTGATTAATAAGCATGGCAAGACCCCATATGAAATGGTGAAGAAAAAGAAGCCAAATCTGAAGTACTTTCATATATTTGGGTGCAAATGCTTTGTATTGAAGACTCATCCAGAACAGCTTACCAAGTTTGATTTAAAAGCTGATGAAGGCATTTTTGTAGGTTATCCTCTGACAACAAAGGCCTTCAGAGTCTATAATCTAAGAACCAAAGTGATCATGGAATCCATACATGTGTCATTTGATGACAAGAGAATTATGGGTTTAGCAGACATGGATGATCATGAAGAACTGCATTTTGAAAATGAAGAAATATTCTCTGATTCGACAAACTCTGATGAACAGTCAAACTCTGACTATGAGCAAAATACAGCAAACTCTGGTGAAAATTTACAAGTTCATGATGATGAAGCAAATGTTGAGGGGGAGCATCAGAATGTTTCAGACTCTACCCAAGACTCAAACTCATCAGAGAATGCTGACTCAAACTCATCAGAAAATACTGATTCAAACTCTGATAGCACAAATTTAGGGGGAGCTACAGAGAATGAACAACAGAATCAAGAGAGCATGGATCAAGGGGGAGGATCCAATGATGAAAATGGCCAACTTCCACATGCTAGGAAGTGGACAAAATCTCATACACCTGATTTGATAATTGGAAATCCAGAAGCAGGTGTGCAAACAAGGACAGCTACAGCAAATGAGTGTTTACATCATTGCTTTCTGTCACAAACAGAACCTAAAAAGGTGGAGGAAGCTCTTCAAGATGCTGACTGGATTCAAGCAATGCAAGAAGAGCTAAATGAGTTTGAGAGAAATAAAGTCTGGACCCTAGTACCAAGACCTAAAGATAGATCCATAGTTGGTACAAAATGGGTTTTTAGAAACAAAACTGATAGTGAAGGTGTCATTACAAGGAATAAAGCAAGACTTGTGGCAAAAGGGTACTCACAACAGGAAGGTATTGATTATGATGAGACATTTGCTCCAGTTGCAAGATTGGAGGCAATTAGAATCTTCCTAGCCTATGCTGCACACAAGAAATTCAAGGTATTTCAGATGGATGTCAAAAGTGCTTTTCTTAATGGGAAACTGGATGAAGAGGTATATGTTGAACAACCTCCAGGCTTTGTGGATCCAAAGCATCCAGACTATGTTTATAGATTGGACAAAGCACTTTATGGACTAAAGCAGGCTCCAAGGGCATGGTATGAAACTCTGGCTCAATTTCTTCTTGAAAGTGGATTTACTAGAGGTACCATAGATAAAACCCTGTTTTATTTGAATCATGGTAATGATCTGCTTTTAGTTCAAATCTATGTTGATGATATCATTTTTGGTTCCACTAATGCTAAACTCTGTCAAAGATTTGCCAAGCTCATGCAGTCTAGGTACCAAATGAGCATGATGGGGGAACTCAGTTACTTTCTGGGTTTACAAGTTAAACAGACTGAAGATGGGATTTTTATAAATCAAGCCAAGTATATCAGAAATCTTTTGAAGAAATTTGGTATGCAAGACAGTTCAGCTGCAACTACTCCTATGGCAACAGCAACCAAGCTAGACAAAGATACTGGTGCATCAGTGGATATCACAAACTATAGAGGAATGATTGGATCTTTGCTTTATCTAACTGCAAGTAGACCAGACATAATGTATGCCACATGTCTATGTGCAAGATTTCAGGCAGATCCAAGAGAGCCTCATCTGATTGCAGTAAAGAGGATATTCAGATATCTCAAGGGAACCACATCATTGGGATTATGGTATCCTAGAGAATCAGATTTTAGTCTAATTGGATACTCTGATGCAGATTTTGCAGGTTGCAAAATTGACAGGAAAAGCACAAGTGGGAGTTGTCAATTTCTGGGTGGAAGACTTGTTTCTTGGTACAGCAAGAAGCAAAAGTCAATTTCAACATCAACAGCAGAGTCAGAGTATATAGCTGTAGGCAGCTGCTGTGCTCAAATTCTTTGGATGAAGAATCAATTGTTGGACTATGGGTTATCCTTTTCTAAAATTCCTATTTATTGTGATAACCAAAGTGCTATTGCTATGACAGGAAACCCAGTTCAACATTCTCTGACAAAGCACATCAGTATAAGATATCATTTTATAAGGGAGCATGTGCTGGAAGGAACCATTGAACTTCACTTTGTTCCCACAGAACAGCAGCTAGCAGACATATTCACCAAACCACTAAGTGAAGCAACCTTTACTAGGCTGGTGAATGAGCTAGGAATGATATCAGGAACTGAGTAAACATAATGGTCAGATCTTTCAAGTTTAAATTGTCAAATTACCATATGTATTGCTCACAAACTTGCCATGATATACTCTGATTGTTAAACTCTGATGACATTCTCTGATGATATACTCTGTTTGTTATACTCTGATTGTCATTCTCTGACAATATTCTCTGATGTTTGTAAACTCTGAGTCTTGATAAATGATCTCATTTTATTTCTCTGAGACAAATAACTTGTGAAGATACTATGAAGCATGATATGAATTAGTAATCATGAATCTCAGTTAAGTTCCTTAATCTTGATCTCAATTTTGTGCTACTATTTTACACTATATGCATGTTGATATCATTGAGACTCTATTACTTCACATATCTTAATTATAAGTGAGACTGATTAATTTGCATTTTCTCTCAGTAAATTAGACAGTGATTATAAACTCTGATGCTATACACACCCCTGAAAATAAGCATGGTACTCCTTTGAGATCTTAGATGTCTATATGATAGTGACTGGGAAGACCCAAACGTTTGCTGGTATTAAGTAATTGCTAAGATTTTATAATCTATGGTGACCAGTCACAATCTCTGATTACTGGAGAAATACTGTTGCCAAATTATATTTAAAGGTCGTGATTCATTTACACTGAAAAGCGTCCTGAAAAAAAAAAAAAAGGGGGGGGGGGTTAGTTTATTTTATATATTTCTTCATCAGAGTATGTCTGTTGTCTATGTCTTGAGAGTTTAAATAAATTATTTTTGTCTACCTTATAATTACAAAATTGTGAAATTCTTTAGTCTCTGATTTAATATGTTAAATCACACACATTATTTCACAAGCACATTATTGAGCTATGGATTTTATGACAAACTCTGATTTTTTGATGAATTTTCTAAACATTATGTCTTATTCTGAGGTACTTAGAAATTCATTTTCTTTGTTTTAAATCTCAGAGTTTAAAATTCGAGGGATTTAATCTTGATTTTTAAAATCTTGTACATTTCAGGAGTTTAAATATTCAGAGAATGTGAAGAGAGTGTACCAAACGGCTGTATTGTTAGTGGGTTTACATGTAAAACATTTTAATAGGAGAACGTGTAATCAGCATTTATAACTGCACAAGTTTTACTGCGCTCATGATTACTATTTTCTTTTCTCCATGCCACTAACACTCATCTACCAGTTAAAATCTGACAGGTGTCCAGCTGAACAAAAAGCCCAAGCGTGTACAGCTAAACAAAATCTGAAGAGTTTATCACATCAGATTTTATTGCTTATTATTCACTTATACACTTCATCTTTACACACACTCTCTCAACAAACTCTTACGCTTTTCTCTCTGCAATTCAAATCTTCTCTTACACACTTTCTCAAACACCTTCCTTCCTTTACAAACTCTGCTCTAATGGCCACTTCAGCGTTTACCTATGCAGGTGTGGAATTTGTACCAAACAACCACGCAGCCATTCTTGACACCACTGATGTTCCAAGGGACTATCATCCAATTCAGCAATTCTTGGCACAGAGTGCCCTAGCCACTGCCCTTACAGCTCCTGCCGGACTCTCTGGAAGCCAAATCATCACTTTCTGGAGAACAGGGCATTATGACAATGGTGGTTCATCTGGATCACCATCCATTGTATTTGAGTATGACGGAGCGGAATATGCTGTCACTCCAGCCACCGTCCGAGCAGTATTCAACCTGCCAGATGATGCTGCTTACATTACAAATGGAGATGCCAACCTCAGAACCATGATGACTGATTTGGGCTACTACGAATCTCTTGATAAATTGGGTCAATTAAAGCGTCCAGGACTCAGGAAGGAGTGGAGCTTTTTCTTCGACTGCATTACCAGGGCCTTCCAGAAGAAAAGCACCAACTGGGATGCTATTCCCATGGATATGCTACAGATTGGGTATTCTCTGATCTATTCTACTAATTTCGATTTTGGTAGATTAGTTATTAGAAATATTGGTGAAAGAATGCATGAAAATCGTCAGATTATATATTTTTCACGCTTTTGCCAATTGCTGTTTAATGCCACTGTTGGAGAAGTGGCTTTTGATGCTGCAGATGAGATCAAACCTTTTAAACTTCATAAAAGGGTTTTCAAAGATCTCATATCTAAAGATGAGAAGAGACCAGTTCTCAGGCCATTACAAATTCCAGCTCCATTGAGAGCTAGGCTGAATCTGCCTCAAGCACCACAACAACAGCCTCAACACCAACCACAACATCCAGTCTCTCCTACAGCCACCAGACAACCCAGATCATCAACACCAAAAACATCAAGGGCTACAAAGTCTGATGCAGCCCCTTCTACTGTGAAGACCAGAACCTCTGTTGCTACACAAGTTCTGAAGACAAAGTCTGATAGGCCAACAAACTCTGATACAGTTCCTACTGTAAACTCTGAGACAGTCTCTAAGACTTTAAACTCTGAAGCTGCTTCTCCACCAAAGCAGAAAAGAAGGAGACTTGTTGCAGCTTATGATTATGAAGATCTGGAAGCCCCTCCTGCAACAAACTCTGAACCTTCTCAGGCTAGCCCTCAGTCCAGAAAAGTTAGATTCAAAGCAAGGGCAAACAAGCCTAAGAAAGCAAAGGTACCAATTACTGAAATCACAGATTTCACTCTTGAGGAAGAGCCAGCACCATCCACTTCACTTACTGATTTATCTCAAGCTCTGATGGTGCATCCTCTTCAAGATGTTCCACTCTCAACTGCTACAGCATCTTCTACTTCATCTGAAGTAGATGAGGAAATAATTTGCAAGGAACAAGCTACAGCTGAAGCTGAGACAACAGTGTCTGATTCTCACATTCCAATATCTGATCATGGACCCTCCACTCCAATTCCTCACTCTCCATTGAAGTTTCCTGAGGGTGCCATTATTCATGATACAGCTCCAGAAAACTACAAGTCAGATGCTGTAATTGAAGAATCTGACAAGGTAGCATTGGAAGCATTGCAGTCCCTTGCTAAGGCTGGTGAAGAGCCTAGCAACTCAAAATCTGAAGATCAATAAAAATCTGTTCCAGATGTTGTTAAAAATGCTGTTGATCCTGCATCTGATGATGATGAGGATGATGAAAGTGAAGATGATGACAATGAGGATGAAGTCCCCATGTCTCTTCAACAACAGAAATGGGAGTCTACCAGCCAATATAATGCAAGACTGCAAACTCTGAAGCCAAACTCTGAGCCTCTTCCCAGGGATTTTCAGGTTGATCCACCAAATGAAGTATGGGATAAACTCTGGCTGAGCCACCAGCATTCTCTGGAGCCAGCAAAGGCTGAAGAATTCTTATCCATGGCAGAGAATAATATTACAAACTCTGATGTTATGTCAAGCCTCAAAGCCACAGTTCTATATCTGAAGACATTTCATACTGCTCATGCTCAGACATCTAAGTCAGTAGATGGTCTCAGAACAGAGGTAGCCAATTTTAAGGAAACTCAGAATATGGACAAGAAAAGGCACTTGCTACCTCTGAAGGAAGACATAAAGAAGCTGGTGTCTGCAAATCAATCTCTGGAACAGAGGATGTCAAACATTGAGTCTACTCAAGAGGCAATGTCCAAACAGCTTGAAGCCATCCAATCTTCACTTTCTCTGATTACTTCAGTACTGATTCCTGATGAGGATGATGTCAAAAAGGGGGAGAGAGTAGCTAATGTCAAATGCAAGACTACTTCTCAAACTCTGAAGAGAAAGAAAAATGATGATGATGATGATGTGGATGACTTCACCAAGAACAAAAGATTTCAAACTGCTCCAGTTCCAACACACAATGTCACATCTGCATCAAAGCAAAGACCAGTGGCTGGATCAGATAAACCAATGACTGATGAAAAGTATGCTAGATTGTTATTTGAACAAGAAAATCCAGAAGCCAAATTGGATTTGGAGTTGATTGCTGCAGAGGAAGCAGAACTGAAGAAAGAACATGTTGAAGCTATAAACTCAGGAAAAATCCAGAAACCTGCAAAATCAACTGCCAGACCAAAGGAAAAAGGGATACTGATCAAGGAAGCTACTGTTGCTGATCAGAGTTTACCAATCAAAAAGGTATACTCTGAAGATGAATATACAAGCAAAGGCAAAAGCATAGTAGATGATAACCTTGAGAAAGGCTGGGTTAAGAAGAAGCCTACAACCTCTGACAAAGATCAAGTTGTAAAGGGAAAGAAATCAGAAGCTGCAATCTCTGACAAAGCTCATATTGCAGAATCACAACAAGGAAAATTAACCTCTGACACAGCTCAAGTTAATAAGGAAACAAAGAAAGACACAACCTCTGACAAGGCTCAAGCTGTGTTTAAACCAACAACAACTCCATTGCCAGGATTTGCAAAGCCAAGTCTGATGACTGAGATAAATTTTGACAAGGGCTCAATTCAACCAATCTCTCATCGAAAAGCAGGAAGAGATAAAGGAGGACTAGGATCTAAATATGAAAAATTTGATCAGAGTATAGGATCAATGTCAACAGACCCCTCATCTCTCTGTGCACCCAAGACTGGAGCATTGCAAGAAAGAATGGACAAACTGGATTCAGTCCAACTGGTGAAGAATGACAGAGGTGATAACATTCTTATCTACTTCATGTCTGATGGAACAGTGTTTAGGGTTATTGAAGCTGATCTCTATGCTAAACACTGGGAGGAATTGAGATATGTCTCACACATATTTCAAGTGAAGAACAAGTCATGTCAGCACATCTCAAATCTGCTCAAAGATCAAATCAGAAAAAGATGGGTATAACAGGAAACAAGAATGCTGGACCTTTTATTCCTAAGTACTTCAATCATCAAGGACAGCTAGTTGAGATGAAGAAGAATTCAGCAAAAATAGAAACAATAGCTGGAATCAGTACTCTTAGTTTCAATGAAGAGTCTGACAAAGGTTATTACATCAGGCTGGATAAAGACATGAGAAGAAACAAGATCTATGATCTCAGAGCTGCAATCTATCAAACTGGAGTTTCAGATCCAGAGCTAAGAGAGATCAAGAGACAGATGATCACAACACTTACAGAAGCTGAAAGAGAACTCCTCAGAGAATACTTAAAGACAGCCAATGGTGTCTATGAAGCTAAGGAGTAAAGTATCTGTAAGTTTTAAAAGTTTTCTGTTATGTAGCTAAACTCTGTTGCATTTGACTTATTTGTTTTGACATCATCAATTATCTGTTAACTTGCACATAACATATTTATGCACAAGTTGGGGGAGATTGTTAGATATAATTGATGATTACTAATGTTCTTAAAGTTTGTTTTAGAACAGGAGTGATCAGAGTTTAAGCTGGAAGCTGATCAGAGTTTAATAAAGTCTGACCAGAGTTTGATAAAGTCTGATCAGAGTTTACATAGTCAAGGCTCATCAGAGTTTACACGTGGAAAGAGCTCAGAAGCGGATATACTTCAAGGAAGGATAGAAGCGGAGGAGTGATTTGCTGACTATGGAAACTAAACAGAAAACAGTAGCAATCTTTGATTGATAGAATACATAGCTGATTTATAGGATATCAAATCAGAGATTGATTTTGTAACTGTGTCTATATAAACACAGATTAGGGTTACTCTATAGGAGTCAAGTTATCGAGTATATTTTACAGAACCCTAGCAGCTCTTAGTGATAATATATAAATCACTGAGAGAGTTTTTGTAACCATTCAAGCTTTGTGAATAAGAGTTTACTGCTTTCAATCTCTTATATTGTCATACTGTGTTATTGATTGTGATCACTATATCAACTTATATAGTGAGTTTATAGGACCTAACAATTAATTTTTAATCATTAATATACTTTTTATAGACAGACACAAAATTATTATACTCTATAAATATTAATATTAAATTATTAATATAATTTTTATAAGCCGCCGCAACGCGCGGCTTCTCAACTAGTCTATATAAAACAAGAAAAAGAAATTATAAAATAAAATAAAAAAACAAAACGTAAACATAGTGACGCAGGTGGACAGACGCGCAGGTTTAAAGAGAATAAGAGCCGCAAACAAAATCAACTACATGTCGTCTTACCGGGATTAATGGGGTCATCGGAATGGCCTAAATCTCGCCGGAAAATTGATTTGACCGGAAAATCTAGTCATTCCAAATATTTCCAATCAAACCCCACTAACCTCTAAACCAAATTCAACACTAATTTTAACACTAAATAGCCCCTAAACTACCCATTTCTTAATCAAAACAAGATTCAAACCAAACCAAAACAACTCCAAATTATATCAAACTTCAAATCTAGCCTATATAAAATATAACTAACCGAAACCCACTAACCTTAAGTCAAAATCATAAACTAAAATTTACACCAAAAAAACCTCAAAAATACCAAAACCAAAAACAATAACAACACCAAATCATATCAAACTAACTCCAAATCACACAAAACTTCAAAACTAGTCTATCTACCATATTTCCAACAAAACCCCATCAAACTACAAACCAAAATATTAACTAAATCATTGAACCCACTAATAATATTGAGAATTAAAAGAGGCTCAAGCTAAATTCTAAAAATGTAAGTTCAAAACACAAAATAAAGCCTCTTCAACCCACAAGTGGTTGGCATAAATGCCACTTTATCCACTTGTTAGAAAGAAGGTTGGTCATAGCCATAAATTTCAACGAGGTAAAGATGTAGGAGATGAAGAAACTAAACTTGAAATTATATTAACTAAAAAGTGTTTACAATATTTGAGAGATTACAATTTGAGAGAGAGAGCTATTCTAGATGTGGAAGATGATAAAGGAGGCTACTAACAACTAGGTAAAAACTAGGGTAAACTAAGATAGTGGCTAATAAGAGAAAAAGATGTTTATATAGGCCAAGATTAGGGTTTTAAGGGTAGAAGGGTCTTTGTGTATTGATTTTCTTTTCCTTTTTTTTCTTCTTCTTTTTTTTCTTTTTCTTCCTCTTTTTCCCTTCTTACACCTTTTTGTTCTTTTTTCTCTTGAATTCTCGATTTCTCTAAAAATTCCTGAAAACAAAACAATTAACTAATAAAATACGAAAACAAGTAATAAATAGGTAGTTAAAATGTGCAAAATAATGGACCTATCACATACACATCTCTGGTGACATCTTCCCAAAAAGATGCCACTATTGAAAATAGCTCTCCTCCAAGAGCACTGAACAAAAGGGGAAGGGACACTGACCAAACACCTCCCAAAATCTTTTCCAGGAGAACCAAGAGAAGGGCACTTGATGCACACACAACAGTACAGTCCAAAATCACAGATTTTGTGACAGTACAACATCCATCTTATCAAATTTAGATTGATGTGACTCTAGCAAATGTGGAGTCACAACCCCTTCAAATTGAAACAAGACTTCCAAATGGGGGAAGTTGATTTACTATACAACTTTCCCCACCCAAATTCTCCAACTCTGCACTTGGAAAAGCCAATTTCCGAAACTGATGATCATCTTTCACAAGATTTGTTGGGTCATCAGTCCGCTATTTCCAGAACAACTAGTGAATTTGTGGAAAAACCAAGGCCTTCACTCTTCACAGATTCTCTAGTTCTCTCAACAAACACATCAACATCTAATCCTTCTACATCATCGATCGATATCCCTCATTGATCAATAAGTGCAGTTCTGTCAACGGACGTGCTTAACAGTAGTCAGCCGTTGATGAGTGACAACATGCCATCAATGGCTATCTCTCAGCCATTGATAGAAGAGAACCCACTAGCAGTTGATACTCAATTAGATCATCTATCTGTTACAAGGGTTGCTAGTGAGGAACTCATCATTTTTACTGCACTTCTAGGACTGAGTGCTGGTGAGATAGGGGAGAGGCTGCCTTCTGAGCAGGCAAAAGGAGAGGATGAGAGTGAGGGGCTGGGAATTTCTTCCTCCCAGGCAAAAGGGGAGAATATGGGTACCACCTTAGATGGTGAATGTGAGGGTGAGGAGAGCCATGGTGAGATCCTGATGCAAGAACAGAGAGATACTGAGAGAAATGCAGGTACAGAGGATATAAGGATGGAACCTGCTGTGGACAATTTGGTTGCTTCTCAGTTTGCTCATCCAATATCAGCCTATCAAGTTATGGCTGGTCAATCCAATGTCCAAGCAGAGGAGACTTTGGGGTTACTTCACACATCTGAAGCATTGGAGAGAGCACAAATTGCACATGGGCATGCTCTCTACTCAGGGTGATTCAAAGTATGATGACTCCCTTGCTGATGAATATAATGATGAAGAAGATGATGCGGCTGGACCTTCAGAAGTACCAGATTGGGTGTTCAGCCAAAATTACTCCACTGGTGACACCAAGATGGAAATTCTAAGGCAGTACAAGAGAGCTATGGAGTGGGAAGCAGATAAAGATCCAATAAAAAAGACTCTTTTGATGTTTGTGAAGGACAATTTGAGACTTCACAAATCTCACTTTGACCAACTCAGACAAGAAGTTCATGATCTTCACATGCTGTCTCTGTAGTCAAGGAGGATAATAAGCAAAATCTGGAGGCAAGGGTCCCTTATTCCATCATGGCAAATATAAGGTCTAAACTTCATCAAGAATCTACCCTTGCTGCCTCCATTGATGCTTTAGACAAGAGGGTTTCAGATGTTGAATGTCATCTGAACCAAGTCCTTATTAATCAGAACAATCAACAAAAGTTACTCCTCACTATCCTCACAGTTCAGAACATTCCAATTCCAACCCTGCTTGATGATCACAACAAGGGGGACAAGTCTTCAAGCTCAACTACTCTAGCTACCACAAACACAACCTCAACTGTTAATCCAACTCCAGTTCCAACTCTTTCTGCAACCACAACCTCAACTGCTCTTGCCACCTCCTCTACAAACAACACAACTATTGCTACCTTTTCAACAACTACTACATCCACAACCACTCCAGAAAATCCCACAATTCCTCTACTCAATTCTACAGAAAAGGTGCCTACATCTGAGGGGGAGCCACCAACTAAGGGGGATCAACTTGCTCTAGTCCCGAAATCTAAAACTCCTCTAGCTGCAAAGAAGAAACAACCACCAAAGAAAAAGACAAAGCTTGTTCAGGTAAAAAGCATTAGATGTCAAGGAGAGTCATCATCTATGAATGCATTCAAGCCATGTCTAGTTGACCCTCCATCTCTAGTAAAGCCTCATGGCAAGAACAAGTTTGCTGAAGATTTTCCAATGCCAAAGCATGATAAACTTAAGCTTCTTGGACTTGCCATCCATATGGGAAAATTTAGCAAGAAATGGGATGAGACAAAAGAATAAAAGAAGGATAGGAAAAGGGTTGAGAAAGAAAGGGCTGAGCAAGAAGAGAAGGACATTGCAGAAGGGAAGCCTGTCAAGCCAAAGCTAGATGTTGGCAAACTAGATCAAGACTCTCCGTGGAGATCTGATTTTGCCTACATAACAAGGAATATTGAGACTATCTGTGTTCCACCTGGACACCCCTTGTATGTTAAGGCCAAAGAAGAAGAAGATAAAGTGAAGGGATTCTCTGCAAATGATGATGCAGAAATTGAGAGATTTGATGCACAGCTTCAAGAAGAACTTGATGAAGAGCTTTTGGCTTGGCTGATGATGAATCCAACATTGCTATTCAGCAACAATTTCTGGATGAGGTCAAGAAAAATCTGGAGAAGAAGAAGAAAAAGCCAAAGAAGGCTAGGGCTGGTGTGAAAAACATAAAGTCAAATTTGACTCTTGAATCTCAAGATGAAGTAGTCAATGTTCCAAAACAAGATCCACCTCCTCCTATTTCTGTAGCTTAACCTGAAAATCTCTTCAATCCTGAAGAACTCAATGAAGAGCCAGTAGAGTTTGACCTATCATCTATTGTAAGTCTAAATGTAAAGACAACCCTATCTGTTACATAGGGATGATAACTCAACAATAGAACAGGACAAGTAAATAACACTACGCCTGCACCGGAATCGGAAGATACGAAGACAAAGGTTGAAGAAGCCATCTACAGTCTTGAAGGAATAAGTTCACTGGAAGAAGTTCATTAATATGTTCATGCCTCAGTGAAGAATAAAGATTGAAGTATTCAAGATTGTGGAAGCAATGAAGATGTTGTCCAAGTACTCGAAAGATTTCAGTGCAACCCCTGAAGCAAGATATTTCTATATATCTTGGTTGGTTATTTATAATCAACAAACTGAAGCATAAACTAACCCGGAACCGACTGATCAATGGTTGCTGACAAAGACGGTACAATGTTCAACTTCAGTGTTAGTCGCTTGTGAACCAGACCAGTGCACTAAGCGTCAGCACGTACGGAGCTTTGCAAAGTATTTATCGATCGAAGAATTGATCCAGTCATATCAAGTCATTTGTTCCAAAGCCAAGTCAAGCCAAATGCCAGCTATGCCAAAGCTTACTGCTCAAATGCCATATGTCAAAGCTTCCACAGAAAGCCATATCAGGAAGTGACATTTTATATATGTGTGCACTTATATATTTGTATATGTACAAATATAATTATATATGTATATATGTATATTTAATTAAATATAATATATATAATATATATGTATATATGTTTTTAAACATATGTATATGTATATTTATATGTATATATATTTAAATAAATATATATGTATATAGTATATGTATTTATATTTTACATAAACATTTATATATTTAAGTGTATATATATATATTATATTATGTGCATAAATATGTGTATATTTATATCTATAGATAATTATATATATATCCCTATATATATTTATATTTATATTTACATATAATTTTATGTATATTATATATATTTAAATATATGAGAATATATTTAAATATATGTATATATATATATATTACTATATGTTTATATAAATATTATTTATATACATTTATATATATATCTTTATTTATACATATATTTATATAATATTATGAATATAATATAAATATATGGATGGAGCAAACTCAAGTCAATCTCAGTCAAAGGAGTGATAACAAGGAAAGCTCTTACTATGTGAGGAACAACATTTGACCGAAGTCAACAGCTCTTCCTCACTTAGAAAATTCTCTAAGTACATCACAGTGAAGACATAGCACTCTTGAGGCGCAACCTTTGACCAAAGTCAAAGTTCGTCCCCAAGAGATGAGAGATAACAGGGGAAGCATTACAATGGTGGAGCAAGTTCATATTTGCCTTAGAATTTCTCTAAGTCACCATATACCTCTTGCACACTCTATGGCGCAACATTTGACCAAGGCGCAAGGTTTGACCCGGGCGCAACATTTGACCCGGGCGCAACATTTGACCGGTCAAATGTTGCTCCTCTACTAACAACTCTTGGCACTAACCCTTTGTGACTTAGAATAATTTCTAAGTCACAACTCTACAAGGGATGCACTATATTGGAACAACATTTGACCTGGTCAAATGTTGCTCCTCTAATCAACAATCATGGCGCAACTTTTGTTACTGGAATTATTTCTAAGTACCAAACAGAGGAGCAATGAAGCGCAACATTGTTGAAGCGCAACATTTGACTTGGTCAAATGTTGCGCCCCAAACCAACATCTCCTGGCACCAATTCAAGTACTTGGGAGTTAGATTTATTTTGTTAAATCGAATCCGTCCAGGACGAACTCAATCCGTCCAGGACGAACTCGTTAACCATGGTTAGTTTATGAAAGCCTATAAATATGTGATTGTGGTTCTCACAATTTACATCATCCTTCGGGATGAAATGGCCAAGTGCTCTGCACGGCTACTCCCACTATATATACACTCTAGTCTAGCTTTGTAATAGAAATATCCGTAGCGGTTAGAGTTTGTAATATTGAGAGTAGTGGTCATTGTAGCCAACCTTCGGGTTTGGATTTATAGCACCCTTCGAGGTATTTATCAATATACAGATATACCTTGGAAAATATTGTGTGTTGGTTTAATATTTTCATATCCTCAGAAACCGACCCAATAAATATCCGGAACACGAAACCCATTACAGGACTGCAATTTATTTATCCGCAAGATTCGAAAGAATTTTAAATTGTAGTGAGTATCGTATTCAACCCCCCCTTCTACGATACTTTGGACCTAACAATTGGCATCAGAGCGAGGTTGATTGATATACAAATTAGGATCCTTATCGTACGGAAAATCAAGAACCTAGCTTTTGATATTTGATTAGGGGAAATGTTCTTCCGGTTTGTGTTGCTGAATTTGTCCGTAGGCCTAAGCAAGGATTATCCGTCGGATACTGAACTTTGGACCGGGACTTATAAATTTATACTTTAAATTTTAATAAGTTTATTTTATAAATTTGACTTAATTTATTTTAAACTTATTAATTGAGTTTATTATGAATTAATTAAATTTATCCTATAAACTTAATTAAATTTACTTTATAAACTTACCAAATTCATTTAATAAATTTGTTTAAATTTATTTTAGACTTGTAAAGTTTACTCTTAGACTTTATCAAGTTTATCATAAATTTTTATAAATTTATTATTTAAATTTGTATAGTTTATGATTTAAATTTAAGTTAAAATATAAAATATAAATTTAAGAGGATTTAACTGTTTATGGATATAAGTTCAAGTTCAAGGGTTCAATTTAGTTTGTTCTGGAAGCTATGATTTAATTGGAGACGAGACACTTGAATATTTTCAAAAATTAAATTTATCTAATAAATTTTAATATATTTACTAAATGAATTTGAAATAAATTTATTCTAAACTTATCCAGTTTATTATGAATTTATTTGAATTTATTTTTAAATATACTTAAATTTACTTTATAGATTTAACTAAGTTTATTTTATACTTTATTTTTCTTTCATCTTTTAAAACTTATTTTTAAATTTATTTTCTTTATAATTTAAACTTAGTTTAAATAATCAAGTGTCCCGTAACCTTTTTAATTATTCTACACCAAGACAAATCAGATTGACATTTAGTTGAGACTGATCAGGCTGACAGATTACAAGACAAACACCAGGCTTTCAAATACCAGATTCTCAGAACCGGTAATGGAAGTACATTGATGACCCAATCCAATTGATTTCTCAAAGGATTATTAGAAGCAGTTTTCTATGTTCGACAAAGCTGATTGTGATTCGAAGAAGATTCTATTGAAGACTAATTTGGTACTACTAAAAGTGGATTTTGAAGAAGGTACCTCAGGCCTTGATCTGAGTAATTACTCCGACTTGATTATCAGATCACCAGATCAGGATGGGAATTTGCTACATATGCAGTGAAGCATCTTTCCAGGGCTCGGAATGTCAACTTTGAATGGCACCACTGGTAGTAGGAAAAGAGAAGTTTTTACGGACGAATCTTCAAGGGATTTCAATCTAACTCAGTGATTCAGAAATATACAATTACACATTGAATTGTATCAATGCTAAATCCATCCAGAATCAACTAAACCAAAGACAGAGAACTGTGGAGGTTTATGGATATTTATCGAGTTACTACCACACCAAATCAGTTTCGTGCATTTATGTCAGAACCTTAGGATTGAACAGAAGAGTTTGTAATTGCTGAATTTGAGGAAGCTCAAGTCGACGAAAGTTAACACTTTTGAAGAATGTGAGGACATAACTTCAAGGATTAGCATAACACTATCTGAGAGGTTTAGTCATGTCAGATTCAGATGGAATCCATTGGTTTCAAGTGGAGACTCTTCGGGGTTCAGTTCGACAGGTTGTTTGAAAACTGAGTTGGTCAGTACACACAATATTGTTTGGTATCTTAAGCAAAGAAGGGTTGCTATATATATTGAAGCCTCGACAAACAAGGATGATAGGGCTTGTCTGAAATTCAAGTGGATGTTTTGAAAGAAACATCACAACAAGTTCTTATGCTATTTTAGGAAAGGTGTGAGCTGGATCAGTTGCTGATGAGAAGGATGATTATGGTTATCTGACTATCCTAACATTCTTTGAAGATGACTCAACTCGCACATCTCAGGTACGAATTCTTTCTAACTATGCAATACATATTTCTTTATATTCAAAGCATGTTATAAATCTCTGAGTAGAATTGTTTAACACACAAGCACAAGCATGATAGCATCACATTAGATAATGTAAAACTAGTATGCTAGATCACTGTTCTGGTAACTAGGATTGATGATAATCTTGTGCATGTGTCTTTAGCAGATTCTTAACATGTGTATGAATATTTAGGATCTGATTATTTGCATTGGTGAGATTAGAAGCTTTCCTTTGGAAAACAACTCTTAGTTTTAGGGGTTATGATCCTAGCATGTATAATTTTGTTAAAACACTTTGTTTCAGATTCCCTAGTACAATTAGACTTGCTTATTTATCTGAATTGTTTGTTAAGGAATTTATTTGTTCTATGATGGAATATCTACCTTGTGTCAGTAGAACTTTTAGAACTTCATGTTAGATCTAAACCTGACTTAGGTAATAGAGATAGTATAATGCCATATAACAATAGAGTGGGATTAACATGAATTGATAATGTGATTATTAATCTGTTTATGATCATTATGCTTTTAGGAGATTATTGAATATCTGTAATTCTGCTTTCTACCTGTTACACTTGTGTTAATTGGTTTAAGTAGAGAGTACTGAATCTTCTGAATTGCATAACTGCCTGTCTTGCTCTTGTCTTATCTTTGATTATTTGCCATGTGTATTCAACATCATGTCTGTTTATTTTCATGTCATGAATGCATGTCTTTGTACTTGCATTGATCTTAGAAAAGCATGTTTGAGAATCACATTACGGCAATGTCTAGATAAGAATTAGCATGTTAAGGTTGCTTCTGTTGTTACCATTGTTAAAGAAAAATCTCTAATCCATTCGGACCCAGTTATGATTGGGGACCATAGAACTCTTTCCATTTGTTATTGCAGGTTACATATGTTTCATATGATTTTTGGTGCACTCTGTTTGCTGAGTAGCTGAAATCATATGATTCACAAAAAGTACCCTGTTAGCAAATATGATCGTGTGAGCAGTTCCATCAATAATCTTTGAAAGATGACAACAAAGATTCTCTTGCGGGACATGCCTGTTTTCCTGGAATGTCATCATGGAAGCATATCTTTCTTGGAAGAGTCAAAGCACACAAATTCCTAGTATCAGACTGTTCTCTAACAAATGACAGTATGTCAGTTCATGGAATAGTGTTTTATCTCAAATCAGGAAGGATGTGAATTTTGCTCGTAGCTAATATGGAACTTCAACTGAAGATGAAGTGAGCTATTTCGATAGTAAAGCTTCATCGGATGAGTGTTAGCTATGGAACATGAAGCTCTCACACTTGTATGTCAAAACAAGGAGCTCTTTTTATTCGTAAGAAGAGAATTAGTGAGAGGACTACCTCATCTGGAATTCATTATGGATGAAGATTATGAGGAATGTCAATAGGGAAGTCAAAGGAGCATCAGAGAGAAGCAAAGATATGATCAACATTACTGAGCCGCTTTAGATGATACGTATGGATTTTTACGGATCAGTTAATGTCATGTCTACAACAAATCCAGATTTCTTTTTGCGATGATCATTGACTACTCTCGATTCTTTCGTGTTGTTCGTATGTGTTCGAAGGACAAGACGTCACAGATAGAGGTTGATCATGATGAACCCTGATCGTTGATAAATCCAGAAAGGCACCATTCTTGTTAGTGGCTAATCAGAAGCAAACACTAACTCTTGGTATGTGTTTGGAGGAAAATGCCTCTTTACAAGTCTTGCATTTGTAGATCAAAGAATATTTTCCTCGGCTACTCTATGGAGTCTACAGTCTACAGGGTGATTGTGATTAATCAACAGAAGGTGATTGTAAGTCTGGACAAAAGATTGAACGACACTTTGCTCCAAGCTGTTAAAGGTGATATCATTGGTATTATGATGATTCAATCCAAGCAAAATCTCTTTGCAAGGATAAGGATTGTTAAGGAAATCCCAGCAACAGCTTAGGGGGAGCATTTGGTAGATCCACTAGTCAAACTCAACACCACACAAGATAAACAGGACATATCAAGAACGTATCTGCTTAGACAAAGGGTTTGGAGTCAATATCATTCCCGGGTTCTAGTTCCTAGATGTTCCTAACGGTGAAGTGAAGACTGGGAGAGCTATTGTGAAAGGATGTTATTTCTTTGAGTTTCAATCTGAAGTGAAACTTGAAGAAGATTCAGAAGCTCTTAAATGGATCCAGATTGAGTGATTGCACAACAATATGATCTCAATCAAGTTGGAAAGCAGATTGTGCGGAGTCTGATACCCTGACCTAATGACAATTCATTACTTAATACTTGTCGGGTATTTAGATTCCAACTGGATGTTTTTGGCTCTGTTACGAGGGACAAGCCAATTTGGTTGCTTAGAGTAACTTCAAAGAGAAGGTTATGAAGATGATGGAAACAGAATCTTCAAGTTCAGGACTCTACATCTTAGGAGACTCAACAACCTTCATGATTGAACTAAAGCACCATTGACGAGACTCGGGTTCAAGATATTGTTGTTATCCAACACCTGATGATCGTCACGGACATGGTATGACTTCTGACTAGCATATTATTTTGATATCTGTTTGCTAGAGTCATATTTGGTATCCAAATTATTACCTCTCATGATACAAGGCACACATAATACAACTATCTGTGCTGTGATACCATGATTATATTATATGTGGAGTAACGTCACTTGTGCAAGATAAATGCTAAGTGAATGCAGATTAGTGATATGATGAGTTTGTTGGAAAGTTGCAATTCCTTATGGCCTACTAGTTAGCCTAAAGAATGATGGCAATAAAAGGAAGTCAATGATCTTTTGAATATGCGCATTTTGGAAGATTCTAGACCTGCCAAGACTTATGCCAACAACCACTGGACTTGATCAGTACAAGAAAGGTACATCAACTGAAATGTCAAGTCTCAGAGATATTCAACTCATCATTTTACTTAACTGCAAGTAGATCACATACTATATTTTCTATAAGGTACTACTTCTTTCATGAGCATGTCTATCATATTTCTTGAATAAATTCATGAGTATTAAATTGTCTATACATAGGACTTGTGAATTTATTTAAAATCCAGTACCTCGTGCTTTTTGCTATTCTATGTGATTGCCATGTTTATTGCTTTGCATGCTTAGATGGTGATTATATGTTTTAGCATGAGTGTTTGTTATTTCAATTATTTAAATTGTGTTGCATGACAATTAAGTGACTTATTTGTTCATGATTTAAATGATTAGAGATGACATGAAGCATGACTTAATTATGTTATTTTTCTTGATCTATACCTCTTTAACAATTGGTATCTAATAGAGAACTTTGTCATAATCTAGTCGTGATATATCTGTATTTGTGAAAATACTTAGGATTATGTTCTAGGTTGAATTCATTTTTATAGGTATAAAATCTGAAGCATGACTTATTTGTTTCTAGACTTGTGACTTGTATCAGTAATTGGTATGTGGCTGAAATCTAGTTAGAATTTAGTCATGATATACTAGTATTTGTGGAGTTACTTAGATTCTCTCTAGGCTGAATCCATTTATATTAGTGTATATACTTGAAGCATAACTACTTGTGTTAGATATTTGATGATTTATTAATTGATATTTTATTTCATGTCTAACTACATATAGTTGTGATACTTTTAGTGTTAGTGATATTTTTGCATGCTTATATGTAGATCACTAATATTAAGTGTTAATATTTTTCTGCGAGGAGTTGTGTGAATTCACTTGTGTTTGATGATTACATGTATAGGACTCGTGAACTTTTCTTCAACTTTCCCTCGGGCTTGCGTATATCTTTGTATGATTGTCATGATTTTAGTTGTTATATGCTGATCTGATAATTATATGATATTGCGTAGGTAATTATTATTTTATCTTAGTTAAATTGTGATCCACAATTATATGCTTATTTGTTTCATGATTGACTTTGATAGAATAATAGAAGCATGATTAATTCATTTTTGAAATATTTAATTGGTATCTATTTTTGATGCTTTATTGATGTTTTATTTGTGAATTGATTATGATGTATTGGCACTGGTGAAATATTGTTGCATATTTCTTAAAACCATTGGTGCTAATATATTTTAGGTGTTTAATATTCTGAGTACAAGGGAGACAACATAATCTTTATTCTGTCTCATATTTATGTTCTGGAGTGGTGAGTTTCTTCAAAGAAATTTTCTTATCAATTGATTTCAACAATTGGTATCCACTACTCTATTTCATAAATACTTCTTAGAATATTTTGCATCTATACATGTAGCGTCATAAGACGAGATATTGATTATCTTGTATTTGTGTACTTGGTGATCTTTGTCACTTGCAGCGTCTGTTTTGACGATGTGCTAGTATGAGGCCTTTTCACTAATTAGTGTGGCGAGTGCTTTATACACTGTAGCGCATAAATTTTCTTGTTTCCTTTTTAAAATTGTAGTGAGAAACAGGAGTCTGTATCTTTTTCAAAGACAAGTTCATTTAAAACTTTTATGCATAGATTCAGACTCTCGTACTCAAACCAGTTTTTTTTTAAAGGAAAACTTCGATTCTTTCATCGGTTGTGATTGTCATTCTTTATGAAAATCATTTTTACAATCACAACTGATTCATTTTTCCTCAAAAGATTAAATGTAATTGCTCTCATTCAAAATCATAGATTTTCTAAAATGCATTTATATCTCCTTCTGTTCTTCGGAACTTAATTAGCCTCTTGGCTTTCCTAGATAGTCATAAGGTTGAAAACCAACAATCTTTATCCCAGACTATAAAACCAAATTCAGAACACATCCCAACTTTCCCCCTGGAGTAATAAGGAACTTATTAGACTAGAGGTCAATGAGGGAGAAACTGTACTCGTTACAGCAAATAAGGATGTGAGGGATAGTGTACCCACAGCTCTACCTCTCAAGATGAAAAGGTGTTTTCAAAATTGAGGTAACTGTTGCTCATCTGTATTCTCTCAAAAGAATATAGAGCTGAAAAGGCAATAAAACAGTCTCTGGAATCATTCTCTCAACAGGATGAGTCCATTGAAATTCGCTCGTCAGCCAGAGCATCTTGTATTGAGTCAAGCACATCATCAGTAATCACTCTGATGAAGAGCCTAAACATAAATCTTATGGACACAATACAAGAGAGTGCACAGTAAGGTTAAAGGTTTTGTTCTAGAAGCAACTTCTTCATTTACCATTTTACGGTAAATAAGATGGTTGATGCCTTTACAGGTGTAAGGAGGAAACGAGGATCTCAATTGCCAAATCTTCAGGATTCTCGTCTCCCTCCCCAGATAAGAACAGATCTGGATCCAATCGGAATGGATTTCCTATTTATAGGAGATCGGCAACTCTCTGACTATGAGTCAATTTATTGATGAGTCGGTTGAGGATCGGGGATTTACGAAACCCCATTGCACCGCCAGTGACCTCTCTTGAAGGGGCTATGGTGATTTTCTCATGCAGGTACAGAAGACCATACTTTGAGTGCTGAGAGAAACACTGTGAGCCAAACACTTAGAGTTAAGCACTTGGTGAGATTCTGAGAAGAACCAGTGAGATATCAGAATGAGAAATATGTGAGCATGAGTGAGTGCAAACACATAGGATTTTGAGAAGAGTGAAACACTTGTGAGGTACATATAATAATAATTGGTATTGAAAGCTCACAAGTTGTTGAAAGAATTGACGGAAGCAACTATGGTTCATTCCATTTCACGGTGTGAACTTATGGTTGATGATTCACTTGAATCAAGTGTCTTCACAGACATTGAGGAGGACTTAGGCCTTTGCCATAATTAAGCCTTTGTCTAACCTCCCAGAGCAAACAACTCTGGATCCTTAATTGGATAAGCCACTTAGTGGTTGGCAACTTGTGGATCATGATTCGGATTTATCTGATGAGTCTGCAGGGACTGGGAATTACGAACTCCCATTGCACCACCGGTGACCCCCTTTAAGGGTGGCTAAGGTGATTTTCTTGCAGGTACTCAGCATTTTGGAAGCTCAGTATTTGTGTGGAGGGATACACTTACAGAACTCGTGAGTGACACCCTTACCCAAAAACCGAGAGAAAATTGAGTGTTGAGTGATACACCTGCAGAACATTTTAGTGAGACACCTACTAATTACCAAATTTATACCTAAATACAAAGTGGATGTTGTTACTGGAATGTCAGTTTTTACTCGTTACTTTTCCGTTTGGAACCTATTCTTTCAACATAGGGACCAACCCAATCAAAGTAAACCCTTCTTCTGAACCCTTTCTTCGAACCCTACTTTAGTGTTGTTTAATTCTCTATGGGGAGATTATCTTTTGGTACAGGATGTATTGGACACCTTCCTTGACCTATTTGATACAACATATCCTCGGAGGATTCCACAACTAAGGGGGAGAATATATTTAAGGGGAAAATATATGAAAGGGGGAAGAAAAAGTAAGTTAGCATTCTTTAGCTGTCTACAACTAAGGGGGATTAATCTACTCTTTAGCTGTGTACTACTGAGGGGGAGATTCTTCTTTCAACTAAGGAGGAGGATTGATCTTTCATCTAAGGGGAGATAACTACTTATCACCAAGGGGAACCTGATCAAGGTAACGGGAGGAGAAGTATAAGGTGATACATCTATTCTTCAGTAAGTGGTAGACAGGAACTTATTTATTACCACTGAAGAATTCAATGAAGCTGCTGATTGTTCTTTGCATAATGGAATGTTTTGAATTCTCTTCAAGACAGACTATGAGGATTATCTAGCAGGAAAGCAAGAACCAGAGAAATAAAGGTGATATGCACATTTGTTATTTCTATTCATGAAATCTGGAAATGTATTATATGATCCAGAAACTTTGTAGCATTATTTACTAGTCCAGGACTTTACTTTTTCTAGTGTTAGTTGAGTTATCCTCAAGAGGATTTGCTTGTTATGATTAACAAACAAATAGGGGGAGATTGTAAGTCTAAATGTAAAGACAACCCTATCTGTTACATAGGGATGATAACTCAACAATAGAACAGGACAAGTAAATAACACTACGCCTGCACCGGAATCGGAAGATACGAAGACAAAGGTTGAAGAAGCCATCTACAGTCTTGAAGGAATAAGTTCACTGGAAGAAGTTCATTAATATGTTCATGCCTCAGTGAAGAATAAAGATTGAAGTATTCAAGATTGTGGAAGCAATGAAGATGTTGTCCAAGTACTCGAAAGATTTCAGTGCAACCCCTGAAGCAAGATATTTCTATATATCTTGGTTGGTTATTTATAATCAACAAACTGAAGCATAAACTAACCCGGAACCGACTGATCAATGGTTGCTGACAAAGACGGTACAATGTTCAACTTCAGTGTTAGTCGCTTGTGAACCAGACCAGTGCACTAAGCGTCAGCACGTACGGAGCTTTGCAAAGTATTTATCGATCGAAGAATTGATCCAGTCATATCAAGTCATTTGTTCCAAAGCCAAGTCAAGCCAAATGCCAGCTATGCCAAAGCTTACTGCTCAAATGCCATATGTCAAAGCTTCCACAGAAAGCCATATCAGGAAGTGACATTTTATATATGTGTGCACTTATATATTTGTATATGTACAAATATAATTATATATGTATATATGTATATTTAATTAAATATAATATATATAATATATATGTATATATGTTTTTAAACATATGTATATGTATATTTATATGTATATATATTTAAATAAATATATATGTATATAGTATATGTATTTATATTTTACATAAACATTTATATATTTAAGTGTATATATATATATTATATTATGTGCATAAATATGTGTATATTTATATCTATAGATAATTATATATATATCCCTCTATATATTTATATTTATATTTACATATAATTTTATGTATATTATATATATTTAAATATATGAGAATATATTTAAATATATGTATATATATATATATTACTATATGTTTATATAAATATTATTTATATACATTTATATATATATCTTTATTTATACATATATTTATATAATATTATGAATATAATATAAATATATGGATGGAGCAAACTCAAGTCAATCTCAGTCAAAGGAGTGATAACAAGGAAAGCTCTTACTATGTGAGGAACAACATTTGACCGAAGTCAACAGCTCTTCCTCACTTAGAAAATTCTCTAAGTACATCACAGTGAAGACATAGCACTCTTGAGGCGCAACCTTTGACCAAAGTCAAAGTTCGTCCCCAAGAGATGAGAGATAACAGGGGAAGCATTACAATGGTGGAGCAAGTTCATATTTGCCTTAGAATTTCTCTAAGTCACCATATACCTCTTGCACACTCTATGGCGCAACATTTGACCAAGGCGCAAGGTTTGACCCGGGCGCAACATTTGACCCGGGCGCAACATTTGACCGGTCAAATGTTGCTCCTCTACTAACAACTCTTGGCACTAACCCTTTGTGACTTAGAATAATTTCTAAGTCACAACTCTACAAGGGATGCACTATATTGGAACAACATTTGACCTGGTCAAATGTTGCTCCTCTAATCAACAATCATGGCGCAACTTTTGTTACTGGAATTATTTCTAAGTACCAAACAGAGGAGCAATGAAGCGCAACATTGTTGAAGCGCAACATTTGACTTGGTCAAATGTTGCGCCCCAAACCAACATCTCCTGGCACCAATTCAAGTACTTGGGAGTTAGATTTATTTTGTTAAATCGAATCCGTCCAGGACGAACTCAATCCGTCCAGGACGAACTCGTTAACCATGGTTAGTTTATGAAAGCCTATAAATATGTGATTGTGGTTCTCACAATTTACATCATCCTTCGGGATGAAATGGCCAAGTGCTCTGCACGGCTACTCCCACTATATATACACTCTAGTCTAGCTTTGTAATAGAAATATCCGTAGCGGTTAGAGTTTGTAATATTGAGAGTAGTGGTCATTGTAGCCAACCTTCGGGTTTGGATTTATAGCACCCTTCGAGGTATTTATCAATATACAGATATACCTTGGAAAATATTGTGTGTTGGTTTAATATTTTCATATCCTCAGAAACCGACCCAATAAATATCCGGAACACGAAACCCATTACAGGACTGCAATTTATTTATCCGCAAGATTCGAAAGAATTTTAAATTGTAGTGAGTATCGTATTCAACCCCCCCTTCTACGATACTTTGGACCTAACATCTATGAATTTTCCAAAGATATTTGTGACAAAAGAAGATGAGCTGGCAGATTCTTTAAGGCCAAAAAGAAGCAGAATTGGAAAAAGGACCAAGCACATGCCTGGGAATATCAAGAAGAAAAGTGGAAATCCTAAAAGATATGACCCAGTTGGACCCGTTCAAGTGAAATCTCTAACAAGAGAAGTGGTAGTTCCTCCTGTGCCAGAAATTGTCAAGGTCCCCAAATCTACTATATGCATTTCATATTAGTAAAGGCCTTGACAAGGACTAAAAGATTTCCAGAAAGGTTGGAATTTCACTATTCTTCACAATCAAGAATTTCATGGCCACTTGAAAGGATCTTGGATCAAGACTACAATATTCTGAAATCTGTGTATATGAAGCTACACACCAAGACATCATTCTCTCAAGGAATCAGAAGTGAAATCCTCAAGAAAATTGAAGATATAAGAAGAAAATGGAATGAAACTTCTGATTTGCCTTTAAGGTTGTGTCTTCCTGACACAGGTAGCTGCATTCACAATCAACCCTCAAGATTAATGACCTTCAGAGATGATCAAGGCATTAAGAGATTCTTCAGACTGAAGGATCATGCTAAAAATTGCAGATGTAGATATCTTGAGGGCTATGCAGAATAAGCTTGATAACAAGATCACAAAAGAAGCCAAATTTATTGAGGACTTGCAAAGGGAGATCAACAAGAAACAGGCCAGGCAAAAGAAAAATCAATCATGAAAATCTACTCAGTCTAGAGGAGCAAAAATCCAATCACTGTAAAATTCTTATCTTTCAATAATTTAATTCTCTTTTCAATTCAAAGATATTTATTTTCTTTATTTAGTGTTTTGTAATCATCAAGCACCCCAAATTTAAATCTGAAATTCCTACAGATATAAATAGGGGGAGATTGTTAGGAATATGTGATGCTTGATGATAGAAGTGTTTTTTTCTTACTTAAAATAAAAATGAATGTAGATGATCAATTCCTAGCATGCTAAGGCAGTAGCAATCGATCAGATTCACCCATCAATCGATGATGAGGTACTGTAACAAAGCTGGAGCATCTTAGCGATCGATATGATTAATAATGTATACTTTTAGATTAGCATTTGACCTATCAATGGATGTATAGATAGGGTGACATAATTGTAAATACGTGAAGTCATGTAATCTATCCAAGTGAAGTGAAGATCGATCGCTAGTCATGAAGTATCAATGGCTAATTTGAAGAGTTTATCACACACTACATCAACACATCAATTAGTAATCAAGGAAGGCTATCAATCGCTAATTCAAGGAGCCTATCAATCGCTAGTTCAAAGATATTATCAATCAATAATATTATCAATTGATAGTTAGCAATTGACAGCTACAAGTCAAGTATAAGACATGAAGCACATGGGTTGATGTGACAGATGCTGCACCAGTTTTGGAAGCTAAACACTACTAGAATTATGCTAATATACATCAGTTAAAAACTGATGTCCCGTATAAGTTCAACTGATGTTACTGTGGGCGATGTTAAAGGTCCCTGTCTTTAACATCAGTTAGTAACTGATGTAAAAGACCACTTATTACATCATTTCCACTTAAAAAACCGATATAATAAATCAATTTTCCAATTTTAACACACTTTTATCTTCTGAATATGATCATAATATGATATTCTAATCTAATCTAACATACTCTAGACATGCCAATTTATTAGTTTTTCCCCAAAAAACGATGTTGTTGTAACCTTTTACATCGATTGCTCAAAAACACCGATGTCTATTTCTCTTTTTACATCGGTTTATTGCTAGAAACGATGTCTAAACATAGGGGAACCGATTTCTTTGTTATCATTAACAACGGTTTCTGTTAAGGTAGACGATGTCTATTGTTGTCATTAACATCGGTTATTAACCGATGTAAAAGCTCTATGCCTTTAACATCACCCACAAAGACATCGTTCGAGTTTATTGGTTACATCAGCTACTAACTGATGTCTATATCTTTTAACATCGATTCAACTTTAAATGAACTGATGTTTTAACAATCAATAACATTAGTTCTAGTTATAGTGCCTGATGTTATAATGGTATATTAACATCAGTTATCTTTTCTAACCGATGTTATGCATTAATATAATTTGACATCATTTTGCTGTATAAATGATGTCTAACCAACCTGTTTACAAAACCAAATCTGCAAAACTACCAAATACCAAACCAATTTCAGCATACCAAAATCAAAAGCAAAACTACCAAAATAAATTGCAAAACTACCAAAACCAATTGCAACACTACCAAAATCAAATGCAAAACTATCAAAATCAACCTCCAAATCTGATTTGCATTAATAAACCAATATAACCAACATTCAACCAATACACCATATATCCAAACATAAATTTAAAGTACAGATCCTATAATATCCGATAACATGATCTAATTATGAGAATACAAACTACATAATTGATTGGATATAATCCAGTGTCTCGAGCCGAACGATGTCGAGGTCCGCCTTAGAGTAAGTCTTGCGACTCCTAGCAGCCCACTGGAAATATAACATACATGCAATTACCAAAATCAGTATGCATTTCTTAACTTAACTTTCTGCATTTTAATAATCTCATTTAAATACTTAAAATTATTCCACCTCTCCAAGAGGTAATACCGATACAGGCAATTAGTCCACCTCTCCATCATGTCCCCAATGTTAACCACAAAGGCCCTGCATAAACATTTACAGTTAGGAAAGGGTTCTAATTATACAATTTTACTGGTACAAAATATAAGTCAATAATATGTAATGACTAGTGATAGATTGGGTCATTGGTTATATAATGCAAGTAAATAAAATTATGCACCCTTTGCATAAATCCAAATTACCTTTTCGCAACTGGCCCATCCAAGTTCTAACTCAGATAAATTTTACTTGTGTATTAAACTTCTGATTTTCTTGCCTATTTTTTGTCAATTGTCTCGTCTTTTAACACCATAAATATAATAATTTTTTTAGAAGAGAAAAAACTGACTGATGTTCTCCAAATTACAAGAGCTTTGTGATTATGGACTTACCCGCTGATATGAGGTACATCTTCCCAGACCTGTGGCTTCTTAGCTTTTTCCCTACATACCTGTGTACTTCGAATGCTTAACCAAATAGCACAGACACGAATAAGGATATTAAAGCTAAGCGACATATTAAACATACCTGAAGTCCAGGAACCCCATCAGTCACTAAAAGAGTCATCATTCCATAATCTGAATGAGCTGATGAACCTAAAACCTTCTCGTCCAAAACACCTGTTCACCTGAAAATGAAAAGCTCAATAAACATTTTTTCCGAAGCATATCCTCTTGATTTCATGTTCCGGCAAGCAAAATAATACAAGAGAGCATAAGCTCGTTCACGTGGGCACTCATGTAGTCATGTTTCCAGTGTAAGAGACCTCCTGAATTCCTGAAACTTTAGATAAATAAAAAGAAACAACAAAGGAAGAAACATCTGAACAAAAAAGGACCAACAAACTACAAAGATTAGGATCAAATGATAAAAAAATTATTATTAACACAGTGAACTGTTCTATACATACTTATGTGTAACTAAGATTGAAGAAATGATGTTTATATTAACAATGACTTAATTGATGCAATCCCGTATAAATCAGGTTGTTTTTGTCAGATAAAGAAGTACTTCTATAGATAAGCACCTATTTAGCCAAAACAACTCACAACAAATAGATGTCACATTCACAATAAGACCAACAGAAGGCACAGTACACATTTTCAAAGATTATTAAGTTTGAAAATGGTGTTTATAGAGTTAAGATAATACATACTATAAGTTAAGATATTATGGGGTAGAGATTTACTGTTCCAGTACATTAATATGTGAAACGTTAACGCACACCGTCAAAGAAGAAAAAATCTTATCCTAATTTATAGCATCAAGAAAGTATAAACTGGATATTATTATCATGAGACATGAATGTTACTATTAATATTATACAAGTAAACCTGGATAGTGTAGTAGACGAAGAAAAGGGTCCACGGGTCCATCTTTTTCAAAAAAGTCTTCTTCTAGGTTTAAAGCCAAAGCAATCAGAGATATCAACCTTCTTCCGGCAGCCCTAAGAAAGCACACACCAGTATATCATCAGAATGTCACAAGGTCTTGTTGCAACCTCACATATCTCAAATAAGAGAAGAAAATACAACATTGATCATACACAACATATCTCGCATCAGATAAGCAGGATCCAAACCCACATAGAAAGAATTTATGGTATACAAACACTCATATAAGGCATTACTAGACACAAACTTATTATTAGGAGCAGGCTTTGGTTATGCTGATGCAGATTTGATCGTAGCAAGGAGATATTTAACAGAAGTATGTTATCAAGTTAACACAACTTGCTACATTATCCATAAAGGTAATTTGACTGATTCCCATCATCAGCCAATTAACACATAAAAAACACTGAAATGTGACTACGACAAAGTATACTTACCTGACTTTTTCATAGTATAGTTCCATTGTGAATCTCCAAGATGGTAATATTTCTGAATTTTGCCAAGCATGAAAACTAATTTGGTAATCTCAAACTAGAAAGATATAGTGCGGTCCTTCAGATCATAATTATTACAATGATATATTACGCGTAAATTATGTAATGAGGAAATATATTTTCCAACTCAGATACAACCTACATATTTCCCTACTACCTGCCTCAATAATTTTGCAGCATCAAGGAAATAAAATAATGTTTGTTCATCGACCGACATGGGTTAGTATAAACATACCTCGTGAAGGCCACTGGTTCAGATAGCTTTTATCATCTTCTATGGGACCTATATAGATCGTCTCTTTCAGATCACCTGCATGTAATTTGGCCGATGGAGTCAATACAGACAATGTGAATATACAAGATCAGGAAACAGCTGTCTAGATGGTCTAATTAATAAGAAGACTATGAACTGAATGGTATAAGTGGATAATTTGGACGCGAGGACAGTAAAATATCACTCAAGATCATAAACTTTATATACAGTACCTTGGTAACGTAAAGAGGCATCTAGTCTTTCAGAACAAAGGGGAGTGTAACCTCTGTGCTCCTTCCAAGCCAATTTCATCTTCTCTTCGAGGGGAAGACAAAAGAAGTTCCTGCTCTCTTCAAGCGCTTTTTGTATCAACTCAATTTCTATCCCATGATTAATGAGATAAAAGAAACCAGTGCCCTTACATGCCTACACACATTTTTTGCAAAATTTTATTTGAAATCTTATGAATCATACAGCTTTAACATGGCTATGACTTTCTACTAATTTTATGTTTAGATATAAAGACCGATAAATTTACGCATTTCGAGCAGGGGCAAGGTACTTTCTTAGGATTCTTGCAGTTTTGTTCAGCATAAATCAAGAATTTTTCAACACCAATTTCATAATCCAGCGAATCCCTATCTTTCAAAATCCATTCTTTATCCATACTCGACATACCTACGACCTACCTGATGTGCATTCAAATTACAACAAATTACAAACAATCAGCATATTGAACACCAGTAAAAGCTTCATATATACACAATAGCACCAATCAGTATCATTATTCAACTAAACTAATATTCAACATAATCAGTAGCCCTATATACCAGAGATACAAATCACATATATATACCCCTAAACTAATAGCCCTATATACCAGAGATACAAATCACAAACACTAGCACAATAGCACAAAATTAACCCAATACCCCTAAAAATCAGTAGCCCTCATATATATACAAGAACACCCAAATCAAAAATCTTCATATATAGACAATAGCACAATATAAACCAATAAAACAACCAAACATAGCAAGTATAGAGCAATTAAAGCTTACTAACTCAATAAATAAGCTCCAATCGACTCATTAAGCTCAAACTTCGAGCACTTGAAATCGAGGTCGCGACTAGCAGCTAGCAGCTCTTGGAGCTCGGGACTGAAGAAGCAGCTCTCGGAATCGAGGCTGTACAGCTCGGAATCGAGAAGTAGCGCCTAAACTCGGACGGAGATGGTGAATCGAGCTCGCGCGATATCTAGGGTTCTTGAGAGCAGAGAGGGGTGTGTGTCGGGTGTGTTCGAGAGAGGGGTGTCTGAATGTTTTAAGCGGATGGATTCGATATATGTTTTTAAGTTTTGTTTTAATTATTTTGTGTTATGTTTTTTGATTTATATTTGTAATGTGTTGGGTTGTAATGTGTTGGGGTAATTTTAATTTTTGTGTGTATGTGAGGAGAGTAGTTTTAATTAGTTTAATATTTTAATTTAGGGGAATAATTATAATTTTTAATATTTTAAATTTATAATATATATGATTTAATTTGTGTATTTTAATTATTTTTATATTTTAAAATTATATATATATATATATATATATATATATATATGATTTTGTATTTTAATGATTTTGATTATATAAATATTTCATATGTATGTATTTGTGGTTAAATGATTTTAGTTTAAAGTTTTATGTTATGAATATTGGAGGGAGATGAAATTTGTTTAAGGGAGGGAAGTTGAAATTTTATAAGGGAGGGAGATTTTTGATAAGGGGGGAAATAGGGGTGAGAATGGTGGATTTTTTTTTTAAACACGCACCTTACACATCAGTTGCATAAATAACTGATGTCTAAAGCACTTTAACACATCAGTTTAAGTGAAAATGATGTTAAAAGCATTTTTAACATCAGTGGCAATTCTAACTGATGTCTGAAGTGCGATGTCTATTCCACTTTTTCTAGTAGTGAAACCAAAAGGAGTTTGGTCAAATATTGAGAACCTCGAAGCCTACCATTTCTGGCAAAGCAACAAGAATTTCAACCTGCCAAATATTGTATCAAGTCCAAAAAATTCTATATTTATAATAGCTAGAAACTGAGTAAGAAAATACTTTTACAAACTAGTTTTGTTTTTAGTAGTATATATTCACTTTGTAATTTACATTTCAAAGTATCCAAACACTGAGAACTGAAGAGAAAAGCAGTAGAGATAGTGAGCAAGAAATTGTAAGTTTCTGCTCTTCATTCTTTTGTAAGCAGCCAAGTAATTTTACTTGGAAGGTTCTTAATATAAAAATCTCTTAGGTGGATCAAATAATCCACCTGAAATTTTTAAGATCCATTTGTTCTTTAAATTTCTGTTTTAGTTTTTATTTTCTCTTGTAGCTTGAATATAATCTGTTAAGCAAAAATTAGTTGAAATTTTTGTAGATTGTATTTAACCCCCCCCCCCCTCCTACAATCTAACTTATTGTTTGCATTGTCTGAATAACAGTTATATATGCCTATCTTCCAATGAAATTTAGGCACATTTACTTTTCTACAATTAAATTTGTATAGTTGCTATGTTGTCAAAAAAATATACGGAAATTTTGTTTATCAATTAACACAATAATATATTATACCTTATAAATTTGTTATTGTTATTATTATAGGGAATATTTTCAGAAAATATTACAAATATTTATGTTTGTAATTACTTATATATAGGTTAAATATATTTGATGTATAAAAATATTTTCTTATTTTCTTGTCTCAACTGAAAAATTATTTTCATATTATCATGTAGGATAATCGGGGGAAAGATCTAAAAGATGGTAAACTTGTGAAAAATTGTTGAAAATATTGAATAAGTGAAATATGCGATTCTTTTTATGATTAAGGGTTGTTTTGGTTTGTTGTTTGATTCCAGGAGAAAGTTAATTTTAGTTTTTAAGATTCAGAAATGTCTTTTAGCTTGTAAAAGGAAAACATTTTTTAGTTTTATAGCTTAACTTGCTTAAATGGACAAAAAAATTTAATTTTTAACTTATAATTCTAATATAAACTATGTTTCTTTCCTACAGATTCCTCCATATAGCCTCTGCCAAAGTTGTTTTTGTACAACCAATCTCTTTACTTAAGTAAGTACCTCCTGGAAGTAGGATGTATTATATGTTTATTTATTACTTAGAGTGAATTTGTGCTTAGAATATTGTTATATTTATTGAATTTCACTACCAAGTTTACCCAGTTATTGATTATGATAATTATTCTTTTTTATTATATAATTACATTTACATGTGTTCGTATATATGTCACATTTATGATTAGATAATAATTTATTGTTACTATATCTACTAGTTTTGATGTGTATGTGTAAATATATCTGTGAATATTTAAAAATAATAGTGTTACTATATATTTATCATACTTAATAAATTAGTTTATTTATATTATTGCATGCAAATCGTCATATTAAAAATCATTAGCATAATTATACTAGATTCAAAATACAGTTGTAGTTTGATTGCATGCATGAGCACAAGATACTGGCGCCGTCAAATATTCACAACATCTGATTATTTAATTTACAATTATTATGCCTAGTTTATAATCTATTTATATACAAATTTGTCAACTTTTGAAACATTACTGATATATTTTAGTTAAGACTGATTTTGATTTTTTTTTATTATTTTTGAAGTTAGATGCATGATTATAAATTATTACTATTATTATTAAATTAGAGAAAATAAATTAGTTGGCATATTTGGTTATTTATTTATGATTAACGGTTGGATCGATTTGCTAGCATGATGGACAGGAGAACTAACATATATATTATTCACGTGCTTACTGGATTTCCTCAAATTCAAACTATCAGTTAATTATTCTATATATATATATATATATATATATATATATATATATATATATATATATATATATATATATATATATATATATATATATATATATATATAGGTTGGTGCTCAAATGAGAACCCACATTAAAATGAGATATGAGATCTAATCTCATCCACACATTTTCATCCCTAATAAAATCACAACCACACATTTTAAATTTTTATTTTTTTACTTTATCTCTTTCACCCCACCCACCAACATCCAAACCACCCAACCTGTGACAGTCGTTGGTCCACTTTCTCTTGCATGATGCGTCTATCACCGCCGCTTTCTCCGACTAGATGCGGCAGAACTTTGCACTGCCAGAGTAACCTGGCCTCTCTACTGCCAATCACCGTTCTTTTACCATCTTTCTTCTTTAATTCATTTCCAATCCATATCCCTCCCATTCTCTCCCTACGCGGCGCCGCTACGTGAGCCGACTCCACCATCAACCGCCTTTCTGCCGCTGCTGCACCACCGGAGTCAGTCCCCCGCCACTCACCTTTCCATCGTCGTCCCCAATCACAACCCAAAATCCGATCAACAGTTTAATTCACAACAAGTGTATACTGATTTTTCTTTGTAGTTAGTGATTTCTCTGACGGTGTTGGTGGTGTTGACGGATCTGGAGATGGTGTTGGTGGTGGTGTTGCTTATGTGGTGATTTTTGTTATTACAATGGTGATTTTCATTTTCTGGTGTTGATTTCTCATTTTTTGGTGTTGATCTATCATTTTCTGGTGGTGATTTTTGTTTTTACGTTGGTGATTTTCGTTTTATGGTGTTGATTTCTCATTTTCAAGTCGTAATTTTTGTTTTACGTTGATGATTTTTAGTATTCTGGTGGTGATTTTTAGTTTTTCGGTGATGATTTTCGGTTTGACGGTGGTGATTTTAATTATCAGGCGTTGATTTTCAGGTGGTTGAAGGTGACAGGTAGTTGAATTAGAAGATGATAAAATATAAAAATATTAAATGAATGGTGAAAGATGAATATAATGTATTTAAATGAGTGGTTGAGATTAGATCTCATATCTCACCATAAGATTGGTTCTCAATGGAGCATGACTTTCTATATGTATATATATATATAGGGAGAGGTTCAAAAGAGACCGGGGAGTAGCGGGAGACCTGAGAGACCATGATCTCTACCATTGATTCTCTTTTGATCTTGTGGTCTATATGCTATACATACATACTGGTATTCTTCCTTGTTTAAACTCTAGGGGTAGTATATTATATTTTAAAAATACGCATTATGCATACATTAATCATACGATTTTGTTAATTGTACTTCCATAATTATGCGGATTAATTACCATCAAAATCACAGTTACAGTTCTTTATAATATACTATTCAAATTGTTTCCATGTATGTAAAGATCTTAGAATTACTACCATTAATGATACATATTTCATTAATCATACCTTTTTTAAATAGATTGTATGAAGATTTGGGTGCACTATTAACATAAATTAAAAAATTTACAATTAATATATTACTATAAATTACATTATGCAATTTATCACAGATTCGTTGGAATATGTTATGGATATTTTTACAAAAATTAACAGATTCTAGTAAATATTTTATGAAATCTTACAAAATCATTTAAAAAGATTACTTAAGAGATCTTTATAAAGATCGTAATAAAGATTATTTTAAAGATCGTATTAAAAATTATTTTAAAGATCAAAGTAAAGATAATGATAAAGATTCTTTAAGATGATCGTGATATTATTAAAATGTACATATTGGATAATTTTTACAAGATTCTTTAAGATGATCGTGATATTATTAAAATGTACATATCGGATTCTTTAATATCGTGAATCTTATTTTCACAAGAATTTTTAAGGTGTTCCTTAGACACCTTAAATACAATTCTAATATATTTTAATTCAAAATATTCATTATAATTCTTCATATATAATATGTCTTTATCGGATAATTTTTAAATATAATTTCACCAAATATTATAAAAATATTTTTTTTATTAAACTAAAATAAGATTCCAATAAATTTATACTAAATATTTTGATGTAAAATTTACAGTTTTTTTTGGATGTTTACAAACTCTATATCAAACATTTTTAAGAACTTATGAGACTCAGTAATAGAATATATTTATTAAATTACTCGCCAGAATCTTAATATTATATATCAATCATTTTTAAGTGTTCTCATATGTTTAATCTCATCATAAATAAATTCTATTAAACATGGTCCAACATATTTAATCATGTTTTGCCAACTATGTAGTAGCGAATGTTTTATTAAGATTCTCTTAAGTGTTTATTAGCAAAAAACACTTAAGATTACAATAAAATTTATACTAAATTTTTTGATTTAGATTTTGCACTAATGCATCAATTAGAAGAATCTTAATAAATATATGACTTAAATAAATTATATCAAATAAATTTATTATTATTATTCGCTTTAAAAAATTAAATAAAATTATTATTGTTTGAAACACTTAATGTATCAATTAGAAGAACCTCAATATAATTTTGATATTCTCTTAAGTGTTTATTAGTTTAAATTATTATTTTTTAATTTTCATTATATGAAACACTTAATGCATCAATTAGAAGAATCTTAATAAATACATGACTTAAATAAATTATATCGAATATATTTTACTTTATTTAAAAATAACATATAATAAAATCATAATATATATATATATATATATATATATATATATATATATATATATATATATATATATATATATATATATATATATATATGAGTGGCTAACGAAACACCTAATAAAAATTTTAATGAGAAATTTTTATATACTAAATGTTCTGCTAAGTTTTTTTAGTGAATTTAGTTTACTCTTTTCTTTACTAAGTATCAAATATAATTTATTGTATATAATATTTTTAAAGAATCTCAATTCGATTTAAAAAGATCATATAATAAAATTTATTAAGATCGCTAATATATTTTGTTACAGAGATTCGCAAGGTGTTTTATTAAAATTTAATATATTTATTTTTATTTTAACAACTGTTCTACAAAAATTTACTATAATTCTTTAGTCAACTAAATGTTCTACTAAGTGTTTATAAAAGTGCTCTATTACATATTACGATATTTACTAAAATAGATTTGGTTAAAATATGAGAATACAAAATATTTGGCAAAAATATGTAATTAATAGTTCAACAAAAAAATTGATGTGAGTTCTCTAAAAAATATTATTCTATTAAGTGTTATAATATACATTTTAAATGACCTAACAAAAATTTCAATGTGTCATGGTTTTAATATTATTCTGGTAAGTGTTCTACTAATTTTAGTAATTTAATAAGAGATCAACATAATTTAATCATTATCATGTTTGGTACATAAACTGATCGAAGATATAGTATTGCGTAAATATATTCTTTCCAAATCTGAAAATATAATTCAATCTCAAAAATAAGAGCACAATATCTCATATGCAAATATAAAAAGATTATTCAATCTCTACATAAATGCATAATATATCCTTTTCGAATCTGAAAAGATCATTTAATCTCTACATAAAAGACATATTAATATCTTCCATAAATACACAGATTATAGAGATTTGAGAATATTAAAATTTCCTCCATTAATAGGAATAATAACTGTATTGCCATTGTCAGATGTATTCAAGATTGTATAAAAATACTACTAACGGATGGTCTAGATGGAGTCTCCTGGGTCTCTCAATACAAAGAGTCTCCCTAGAACTCGACCCATATATATATATATATATATATATATATATATATATATATATATATATATATATATATATATATATATATATATATATATATATATATATATATATATATATATATATATGCTTGTTTATTCGAAGACTAGTCCACTGTATTATTCTAATGTAGTACATCACAAGTTCACCCTATATCCGGTAAATAGTAATTAGTCACGCGTCAAACTATTTTAATATAAGTAGTATATAATAATTTATTGTTGATGATAATACACCGTATTTGTTAAATTGTAGTTTATATTATTATTATTATTATTATTATTATTATTATTATTATTATTATTATTATTAGTGTATTATTATTATTATTATTATTATTATTTGTTAGTATAATATATGTTGAGTTTCTTTATTGATTAATGTTAATAAATCAGATTTTAGATTTTAATAAGGAGTAGCCATATCTCGTTGCGGATCTTTCGGAGTTAGTTTAGTATTCATATCAGGTACAGATTCTATTTCTTTCTCTCTGTTAGGTTGCAAGTTAATCAATAGACTTAAGCGGAATTTATCTATTGTTAACTCGAATGTTGAATGTACCAAGATAAACAACCAATCAGGATCTGTATCAACTCAACTCTTATTGATAACTTTAAGAACTGTTACAAAACACTCTCAAGAAACACAGCCGTTCTTAAGAGCTTCTAAGTTACACAAAAATATTACTCGTCTTGTGTTCCTCGCTTATTCGCAAGATCACTTAATATTCTGTGTTTATATAGTACTGAAAGGCATATGTTAAGCCTATTTGTAATTAAGAGGTATCAACTCAACTCTGATAAGAAAGCAAGTATATAGAAAGTACTGTTAATCGGAATCTGTACGAAGAAAGTCAAATGATTTATTGAAGATTTTATGTCAGAAGAATTTCAGGATGCTCCTGCAAACCACTGAAAGAAGTTCATTAATATGTTCAAGCCTCAGTGTACAAATAATCTTTTGTAGTACGTCCAGAAGATCAGAAGGTATAAAGTTTAAGTACTTTATTTATTCAGAAGATTCCATATTGTGTCTACAAATGAAGAAGAACTCAGAAGACGAAGAATCGACGAACAAGCCACAACTTAATTGTTTAATTGACAAGGAATATTTGATTCAGTTAGTTACAGATGAACCAAACTGTACATTTGTGTATTAGCTTATCAGATTAAATATTCTGTGTCAGAAGAAGGAGGTCGTTCAATCAAGTCAAAGATCCTAATTGTTTAAAAAAGACCGAAGACTCTGCTGCTGAAGAATAAGGTTAAATGATTATCTAATTAATTATTTCACTTCTCAAAATAATTATATTGGATGTGTAATTTATTTATTAAATTAATTCTATCTCGAATTAATTTAATTTATGAATTTATGCATTTAATATAATTAAGTGAATAATTATTGCTTAATTATTTAAAAGGAAAAAGGGATTGTCTTTCTATTAGTAAGCAAGGGAAGAAAATCCAAATGATTGTCTTGCCAGGCATCTCAGCCATCCTTGGACACGGCAAGACAATCACAGGGATTGTCTTACCGAATCCTTACCATGTCTTGCCTTGGTTTTGCAAGACAATCTTCAAGATTGTCTTGCCGAATGACTTGTAAGACAATTTTGGAGATTGTCTTACCGTGCTCTCCATTGTATTCCAAAGGTAAGATTGTCTTACCCTTCCTTTTGATTGTCTTGCTAAGCTATAGACAATATCTCAGATTGTCTTACCTTGTGTTAAATTGTCTTGCCTTGATTATTTCAACAAGACAATGTGTTTTATTGTCTTAGCAAGTCATTGCATTGTCTTGTCTTCAATTGTCTTGCCTTGTTCATGGGTTTTGCCTATAAATATGGCTCTCCCACTTCATGTGTCAATGTTCATTGCATTTGTAAGCTTTCAAGTTGTGCTAAACTTGCTATTCGTTAAATCCACAGTTTACTGTGCTTTGATCACTCGGTTGTTTTAAACTGCTAAGTTAGAATACTTCCTGTCGAATTTATTCTACGAACTAGTGGACTTTAAAACTGAACCATATTAATTATATATCGACTTACACATTGTTATATTAATTAATTAAAAATCTGATTATCAAGTTAAACACCAATCAGATTATTCCGCCGCGATTATTTTGTGACGATTGTATTCAACCCCCCTTTCTACAATCGTTTCAGGACCTAACAAGTACACAACTATCACAATTACTAACTCGATATTATCTACCAGAAGTATCTCTCTCTATAAATAAGCTGTTTCGTATCAATCTTCTTTCTTTCCTTATCAAACTCAATCTCCAGATACTGATTGTACTCGATACTAATCAAGTATCCGTATACTTATGAGGTTCCATCAGTTTCTGATGCTGATCAAGGAGTTCTATACAATGGAAGAGTTAGAACAGCTAGAAGACCAATCTCTATCACTGTTTGCCAAGAAGTTTGGAAACATGAGATTTCGGAAGAACCCCTCCTACAAATACAAACCTATTGCTAGCAGGTTTCAAAAAGGAGGTTACTCATCTTCTACAAGCAAAGGAGGATACAAGACCGGGATGGTGGATAGAAGCAAGTTCAAATGTTTCAACTATGGTGAACCGGGACACTTTGCAACTGAATGCAAACAGCCCAAGTTTCAAGGAAAGAGAAAAGATTCCTACGACGAGCTGAAGCAGAAGTATGATGCATTAGTGAAAAAGCATCAGGGTACTTCTGGAGAATAAAACTTCAAGAGCAAGTCTTATCTGGCAGAAGGGAAAAGCTGGGATGATACAGATAGTGATGAAGAAGAGTAGATTAGGAATGTTGCTCTCATGGCTACTGCTGGATCATCTTCACCTCCTCCTGCTGGAAGCTTTCAGGTAGATCCTACATGCCCTAAACTTTTTATGCAAATAGGATTAGAACGAGACGATGCTAGAAGTAAATTGAAAGCTGCCACTCTTAAGAATGATGCTTTAGTCTTAGATGTTCATGCTTATAAAATGAATGAGATGAAAGTGTTAAAGCCTAATATTGAACAACTGACGAGAGATTTAGAATTACAATTTTCTAAAGTCAGAGTTCTATAAAAGAGTGAAATAGCTTTAAAACTTCAGCTAGAGGAAGAGAAATTTAAGTGGAAAGCCTTTAAGGATGCCTCCACTATAGTCAAAGAACTGAATGATAAACAAGAGATCAAGAGAATTGTTGGAATAGGCTTTGACTATAACAAATCTATAGGTAAGGTTAGTAACATTACTCCCTTTAAGAGGATTGCTAGGAGAGAGGAATTCCTTTTGTTTTAAAAGATTCCTATCAACCATTGTTTAAATCCTCAGAAGCTGAACCTCTGTTAGAAACTCCTGTTGTCATTAAATATGAGCTTAAATAGGAAGACCTTAAGATAAAAGAGAGTAATGAGAATAAAGATGAGATCCCGACATCACTGAAACTAATAAAAGTGAAAGGCAATGTTAGGTTGCCTAAAGCTGGTTTAGGTGTCAACTCTGAAAGAATGAAATTCAACAAGCCTAATAGTTTTGTGAACAGTAGGAATAGAGATAATAGATGTCACTCTACTGAGAACTTTAAATCTGTCAATAAAATTAGAGTAGAATCTATTGATGTTCCCACTACTGTGAATGATATTTTTGTTGCTTTACTTTATCTTAAACTATATTCTATGATCTCTAAAAGAGTTCAAATATTTAAACATAATTTAGAATAGCTCTCAAATTTGAAGAGAACAAAAATTCGAAAGAGTACTTGATTTTCGAAAAGAAATCATAGATTCAAAAAAGATAAAAAAAGAATTAATCTCTAAAAGAGTGATTATATAAAAACAATTGTTATGAAAAGTATTTATAAATAATCTACTAACATGTTTAGTATGTGGTGAAAAATATTTGATAAATAAAAAAAATTTAGAAGTGCAAAATTTGATAAATTACTTTATACTTATATTTATATCGATCTTGACTAAAGTTTACTCATACACGAAATTATTCATAAATACCAAGAACGGATTTATTTTTTTAAGGAAGTCTTAAGTTTTTTTAACTTTTTAAAGAATTCTTATTTATTACTTTAAAGAGAAATAAATAAAAATATTTTTTGAAATTGTATCAAAAATGAAGTATTTATTAGAAGTCTTAACTAGGCGAGTTTAAAGGACTTTACGAAATTCTAAAAAAATTAATTTCATGTTAAACGGATTATTATTGTAAATAATAATCTTTAATATAGACTAGCTTATAACACGTGCATTGCACAGGCGGTTATAATATTTGCTATTTTATCGTATATATTTTAACCTAAACTAATTTTATTGTGAGAATAAAATTATGATAGAATAATATGATTAAATAATTTTTTTATTTAACATCTGATAAATTCTTAATATTAATTTCGTCAAATGGCTATTTAAAAATTAGGTCGAACATATATATTTTACTGAGAATGTTAAAATATGTTTTTTTTCATCTTATAATCTAAGGAGATCTATAAAATCAGATATAAATCGACTAATCAATCTTTTAATATTTCGTTATTGATAATTAATAATATCATATGGAACATATTATAAGTTAAAAAAGACGCGTAAAACTAAATACCGACCCATCATACTAACTTAATTTTTAATGTTTTGGTTTAATAAATAATAAAAAATATATTATAACATGTTATAATTTAAAGAGGTTAGTGGGTCGAATACCAACTGGCTCATTGAACTCGACTGACCGACCGACTAACTAAACTTTTCATTTTTCAAATTTAACATCGTAGATTTATAATATTACTTCTAAAGTGACTCCATTAGAGTATTTAAAAATAATGTTAATGTATTTTGGTTGAAAAATATCACAGGTTATTTATTAATAATTATATATAATAATATTATATTTTTATATATATGTAGCCCGTATTAATTATAGAAGATCCGTGTTTTAGTTAGAATATATAAAAAAGATAATGTATTTTAGTTAAAAAGATAATTACTATGTTTTTCGATGTTATTTTAAATTATGGAGTTTTTTTATTTAGAAAATATAAAAAAAAACATATTTTAGTTAAAAAGAATAATTAATATATAGATAGGCTCGTATTTAGGCCCAGGTACCGACTGACCAAACTTTCAATGTTTCGATTTAAGAGTATAGTATAGATGCGTATATATTTTTTAAGGTTTGACTTTAGTTTTTGGTATAGTTAAATAGGTCTTATATTTGTTTTATGTTTTGATCTTATATTTGTTTTATCTTTTGATTTGTTTATATTTTGTTTGAAGCCCGCTAATATTGTTTGAAGCCCACTAATTATAAAAGTCGGTACAAAAGCCCGCGTTTCGATCGATCAATTTTTTGATGTTTCGACTTTAATTATAGAGCTTATTGCACTTTGTAACCCCACACTTTGGCTGATTAGCAAATCAGAACCCACATTTTGAAACGTGACAGTTTGTAACCCTAAGTTTCATTTAGCTTTCGGTTTGTAACCTGGCCCACACATCCGTTAAAAACAACCGTTAACTTTAACTGTTTGAGAGGTAACAGTGTGTATATTAGTTTCCAACAGCTACCTTACCCCCTGTGACCTCTCAAAATTTATGTATTATATTTTAAAATTATTTCTGAACACACACAACAATATATATTAAATTACAAATAATTTTTAAAATATGTTTTATTTTAAAATTTTAAAATAAGTTATATCGATTTTGTAAAAATATATAAATTTTCAGTATCTAAATCTAAATACATATTTTAAAAATTATTTTAAATTGTTTTACATCGTTGTGTGTGTTCAGAAATAATTTCTAAATATGATACATAAATTTTGAGGGGTCACGTGTAGTAAAGTAGCTGTTGGAAACTAATATACACACTGTTACCTCTCAAACAGCTAAAGTTAACGGCTGTTTTTAACGGATTTGTGGACCAGGGTTACAAACCGAAAGCTAAATGAAACTTAGGGTTACAAACTGTCACGTTTCAAAATGTGGGGTTTGATTTGCTAATCAGCCAAAGTGTAGGGTTACAAAGTGCAATAAGCTCTTAATTATATAGTATTTTTTAAGGTTTGACTTTAGTTTTGGTATTAGTCAAAAAGATCTGAAATCTCATATCATCGAACTCCAAATCCAATGCACATCAACTTGCTCTTAAATCAAACCTGAAAATTGTAAATAATGAGCTATACAGCTCAGCAAGTCACAATTTGACTAACAATTAATCTCAAAATCAGTGGGTGTTTTTATAAAACATTGTTCCTCAAAACAATAATAATTTTTAAAATACTTGTAAAAGCAAATCCTACCCATATTTTAAAAGCAAACAGAATTTAAAACAGAACAGAAATAAAAATCTTATAAATACCACAGTCTTGCTCTACTGCCACACTTACCCAGTGACCGGGATCTTATTCTTATTCCTTCGCCACACTTACCCAGTGACCGGGATCTAAAGTTCAATAATCACGCGCCCATAATAGGTATCTAAAGTTGCTCACTCGTGCGCTTATTAAGGGTATCTAATTCTAGTTCCGGAACTATAGCGTAAATTACGAACGGGTTCGAAACGTAGAGACTGGGTCTTCAAAGATTCTCATATCTTATATCTTGTAAACTTCGAAAATATATTCTTATATCTTATAACAAAAATCCGAAATTCACAAAAATCTGAAATTCACGTAACCAAAATATTTTTTCGAAAATAAAAGTAAGTCAAAAAGTACTTACCTCAAAGTCGACACTTAAAATCCGAAATTAATAGCACAAACAAAGCCTATACATTTAATTAATAAACAAAACATAATTAACATGCAGTACTCCTTGAACAATCAAGAGCAAGGCACATAACAAGTCTTAACAAAATTCAAACAATTAACACAATTTCATTTATCGAATAAGATAAATAACATATATGTTGTTACAAATCTCAATATTAACCAAATATAGATTCTGAATATGAGAAAATAGTCAACTGGAGAATTAAAGTACATTCAACAAGGATTCCAAAATGACCAGATTCATAATAAACGGACAGATAATGAATTAGTTATGAATTTTAGAAGTTCAAGTATCACAGCAGAATTTTACTCAGGACCAGTTTACATTCAAAGTAGATTTTCACGAAGCAAACAACTGATATCAATTAGACTATAACTAAACACTTAAAGAGAATTCTTAGAGGTTTCAGAATTGGTAAAGATCATAATTTTATGGCAAATAACGAGGGAGATAGGAATTGTCAAACACGGAACAACTCAGCAGAAGAGTATAAACAGCCCTGAATCTTTGTAAGTCAGTTTAGACAATTAAATAAATTTCAAAACTAATTGGGTATGACTGATAACGAAATATTATATCTCAAGCTTTCCAGATTGGTATCATGAGTAAATTTTCGACATACGCTCAATTTATAGCAAATTTTTGAACATGGGAAAAAGTTTCGCGACTAAAAACTGAAGGGTAACAAAGAATGTGATTTTTTAGCATAGATACACTGCTAATTTTGAAATACTTTATGAGACCAAAGTTGTAGATAACGAAGAGATCTTTTCAGAATGTCCAGAATCAACAAAATCCGATCAAATTTCAATTTACTATAATTTTTACAACCCAACTGATTCACACAAAATACTATATACGAATTTCAGCATAAACAATTAAGCAAACAAGATATATTCACATCAAATACACATGACAAGAAACAAGAAATCAATATCTCAAGTCAACATATACTTGCAAAGATCGAAGAGGAAAAAACATACCCGTCCACGTAAATTGCTGTACGACTTATTCAGATTCTAAAGGGATTCTTATATAGCACATAAAACCTGATCCTAAATAGGAAGTTTCAAACTTGGGTCACAATTTTCTCCCCTCATAAACCAATCTCCAAATATAAGGTTTTCTCAAAAAGATTTCGATTTTCGAAAATATTTCTACGCTTCTTTCCATTAATAAAGAACCTTCTCTAGTTAATTATTCAAATTAACTAACACAAAGTAAATTCTAGAATCTTCCGATAAATACTAATATTTAAATATATAAATACAAACAATCTAAATCTAATATCTAACTCATAATAACAATACTAATTAAACAGAAATATTTAAATCAATAAATAAAATCACAGGATTTTACAACTTAGCTGTTAATAATGTTGATGCTAGACCCACAGATGCTCAAATCACTCATATGCTTGATGGCATAAACTATAGTAGTTAGACTTTTTTAATCTTATATTAAATTGATCGGATTTTGATTGAAAAAAATATATATTGCATAATTAAAAAATTGTAAAACTTATGTCATTTATAAGATTATGATATTCACTTTAAAATATATTCTTAAGTTTTTTGAAATTGTAAAAAATTAATTTATAATTTTTAGTCAAAATTGGATCTAATTCGTCAGCAACAAATCAAATAGAACAGCTGATTAAAATCGATGTTTCTGCATGTCCATCAATAAGAATTTACGTGTCTGAGTTTTGATTGACTTTCGAATCGTAAATATTAAAATCTAAATAATGCATGTCTATATTGTCCCCTAATTATTTATTTAATGATAATACTAAATTTAATATATGTAAACATGACTTTATAAATGATTTTATATAAAAGTTTAGTTATCAAGTAATTTATTGTTTATGATAATTGAAATTACAAATTAAATTAAGTTAATTTTTATTTTATTTCAAACCGAATATACATTTATTTGATTATTAACTTCATTAATTTCAAAATAAAAAATAACTATCAGATAATAATAAATGCGTGAACTAACTATCGATCATTTTATTATAAATAAATGAATCCTAATGCGTATAAATGTAATCCCTACCCGTTAAAAATATCATTTATAATTAGGGATGGTTATCAGGTCACTTCCGGGTCGGAAAATGTTATCCCATTCCCGATTCCCAAATCTAAAACTTATCATCGAACTTGCCCCGATCCCCGAACAGAAATTATTTTACTCCCCGATCCCCTTATTGGAACCGGGAACGGGAATCTTGATAAAAATTCAGGATTTTTTTTTAAATTTTAATAAAAAATTGTGAATAATATTTTTCATACAAATTCAAATGACAAATCAAAGTATTTAAAATTATTTTGAATATAATATTAATTATAAGACTTGATTTGAATTAATAATTACTTATAATATTAATTATAAACAAATAATTAATATTATTATAATTAAATGATACTACAACAAGTAAACTCCAAATCAACGAGTTAATTAAATATTAAAATATTATAAGAATACATGTATATTTAATCATATATTTGATATATATATATAGGCAAGTGCTCAAATACAAACTCCTTAGTGTACAAACGTATAAACAATCACTAAATGACTTGAAAAGAATCACTAAATGATTGAACAGAATCACTAAATCTACCAAGGGGGTCTGATGGAGAGATAAGAGGAGGGGAGCACTTATGGGGCGGCATAGCCGAGTGGTGGTGCAGCGCGGCCGGCGGCAGCCGCGACGCCGGTGCGAGGGCAGTGCTAGAAACACGATTGAGGGAGATGAAAAAAGAAGTGGTGAATGTGTGTGTTTGTGTGTGTATAGCACTAATCGGTGAGCGAACAACCACAGAGAGAGAGCCACTGGTGGTGGTGGTGGTTGGTGGTGGTGGGTAAGAGAGAGAGAGAGAGAGGTGTTGGGCAGTGGTGGATGGTGGAGAGAGAGAGAGAGAGAAAGGCGCTGGGCAGTCGTGGTGGGTGGTGGTGGTTGTGGTGGGTGGGGTGGTCGTGCGTGGTGGTGGTGATTGGAGGTGATTGTGGTGGCGATGGTGATGGATGTATGTATGTATTTGTTAAATTAAAATCTGCTAATCACTAAATATTATTGTCATAATCACTGGTTTGTACGTTTGTACAGTAAGAAGTTTGTACTGGAGCAAGACCATATATATATATATATATATATATATATATATATATATAATTATCTTTATTTAAAATATTCCTGATCCCGTACCGATTCCCGATATTCTTTTATATTTCTCTCTGATTCTCGTTCTGTACTCGAAAAAATTCTCCATTTCTCGTTCTAAACGGGACGGGGATCGGATCGGGATAGAGAAGGCAGGAGAATATCCATCAATATTTATAATTCGAGAATAATTTTGAGATACGTTTTAGAATCTCTAATGCTGCTCTTATTTGCTTTTGAAGACGATACTTATAATATGATTTCTTGGATGTTCTAAAAGATTATAATTGCGCAAGATTTCCCACTCTCTCCATTTTCTTCGAAAATTTGATTAACAATATCGATTTTGTTAAGGTACATTATTTTTGCATATTAAAATCAAATTTTAACAATATATTAGGTAATGTGGAGTAGCTATTTCAAATTAAAAGGGGTTGAATAATTTAATTATCAATTTCTAAATTATTAAAATAATTTAAAATATTTATCTCTTTTTAAATATTTTATTAAGCAGTTATATAATTAATAAGTGCAGAAATAAATGTATGGGAAGACTATATACATGTACGATTTTATCTGATTCGCGATATTGTTATCTTTAATATATTCTTTCAGTCCCATTTTAGTACCCAAACTCCTCCTCCATACTTCAATTTTTTTTTAAATATATTCATTATTTTAGTAGATGGAGAAATTTTTATAATACAAATATCTATGTTGATGCGTAACTCGGGATCAACAACTCTAAATAAATAAATAGCCTACAAGACTTGTCTTGAAATATAAATACAAGTTATACAATTTATTTGGACAACAACTCCCGGTGATTTTTTCAAAGTTTATGTTAAACTTTTGTGTATATCATAATTTTTTTAAGATCTTATCGATCCTAGGATGCTAGGTCTCAAATAGTAGGTTTTTGGTCTTTTCTCTTATCAGCAGTGCCAAAATGACTAATTTTCGAATTGTAAACGTAAAATTAATATCTTCAAATCAGAATTGTTTCACTTCATTTCACCTTACTATAAACAGAATATATAATATATTATGAATTAAAAGAGAAATAGGATTTAAACTAGTATGTAACAGTATGAAATCAAGAGATATTATATTATTCTAAATAATATCAATATTAGTTTTAAATATTTTTCCCTTGATATAAAATGATAATCAAAGTATATTTTTATCACTCTATATCAAGTATATGTGTACAGAGTAATATGAAAAGTCCTTATTTGAAATAACGTAATTTAAAATATTATTTTCTTTTGATATAATATCTATACTATCTATACTATACTATTAAAGCCGAAACATTAAAAGTTTGTTCGGTCGGTACGCGGGCTTTTATATGGACTTTTATAATTAGCAGACTTCAAACAAAATTAACGGGCTTCAAACAAAATATAAACAAATCAAAACATAAAACAAATATACGATCAAAACCGGAAAATCCTGTGATTTTATTTATTTATTTTAAATATTTTTGTTTAATTAGTATTGTTATTATGAGTTGTATTTATATATTTAAATATTAGTATTTATTGGAAGTTTCCAGAATTTATTTTGTGTTGGTTAATTTGAATAATTAAGTAGAGAAGATTCTTTATTAATAGAAAGAAGCGTAGAAATATTTTCGGAAATCAAAATCTTTTTGAGAAGACCTTATATTTTGAAATTGGTTTATGAGGGGGAGGAAATTGTGATTCAAGTTTGGAACTTCCTATTTACGATCATGTTTTATGTGCTATATAAGAATCCCTTTAGAATCCGAATAAGTCGTACAGCAATTTACGTGGACGGGTATGTTTCTTCCTCTTCGATCTTTGCAAGTATATGTTGACTTGAGATATTGATTTCTTGTGCCTTGCCATGTGTATTTGATGTGAATATATCTTGTTTGCTTATTTGTTTGTGCTGAAATTCGTATATAGTATTTTCTATCAATCAGTTGTGTTGTAAAAATTGTAGTAAATTGAAAATTGATTGGATTTTGTTGATTCTGAACATTCAGAAAATATCTCTTTGTTATCTACAACTTTTGTCTCAGGAAGTATTTCGAAATTAGCAGCGTATCTATGCTAAAACTCACATTCTTTGTTACCCTTTAGTTCTTAGTCGCGAAACTTTTTCCCATGTTCAAAAATTTGCTATAAATTGATCGTATGTCGAAAATTTACTCATGATACCAATCTGGAAAGCTTGAGATATAATATTTCGTTATCAGTCATACCCATTTATTTTTTAAATTTATTTAATTGTCTAATCTGACTTACAAAGATTCAGGGCTGTTTATACTTTTCTGCTGAGTTGTTCCGCGTTTAAAAATTCGTATCTCCCTCGTTATTTGCCATAAAATTGTGATCTTTATCAATTATGAAACCTTTAAGAATGCTCTTTAAGTGTTTAGTTATAGTCTACTCCCTCTGTTCTTTTTATATGACACTTTTGACTTGGGCACATAACTTTAGGTGGGTTGACCGGGTAGTAAAAATTATTATTTTTAATTGATTTTTTTTGTGAATTAAAATTTTGATTTCATATTTTTATTTAGAAAAAGAAAATTTCGAAAAAAATGTTTTTAACTACCCGGTCAAAGCACTTAAAAATGTGTGCCAAAAAGTCAAACGTCATATATAAAAAAACAGAGGGAGTAATTGATATCAGCTTGTTTGCTTCGTGAAAATCTGCTTTGAATGTAAACTGGTCCTGAGTAAAATTCTGCTGTGATACTAATTCATTATCTGTCCGTTTATTATGAATATGGTCATTTTGGAATCTTTGTTGAATGTATATTAATTCTCCAGTTGACTATTTTCTCATATTCAGAAGCTATATTTGGTTAATATTGAGATTTGTAACAACATGTATGTTATTTGTCTTATTCGATAAATGAAATTGTGTTAATTGTTTGAATTTTGTTAAGACTTGTTATGTGTCTTGATCTTGATTGTTCAAGGAGTACTACATGTTAATTATGTTTTGTTTATTAATTAAATTTATAGGCTTTGTTCGTGTTATTAATTTCGGATTTTAAGTGTCGACTTTGAGGTAAGTACCTTTTGACTTACTTTTATTTTCGAAAAAATATTTTGGTTACGTGAATTTCAGATTTTTGTGAATTTTGAATTTTTGTTATAAGATATAAGAATATATTTTCGAAGTTTACAAGATATAAGATATGAGAATCTTTGAAGACCCAGTCTCTACGTTTCGAACCCGTTCGTAATTTACGCTATAGTTCCGGAACTAGACTTAGATACCCTTAGTAGGTGCACGATTGTGCAACTTCAGATACCTATTAAGGACGCGTGATTATTGAACTTTAGATCCCGGTCACTAGGTAAGTGTGGCGAAAGAATAAGAATAAGATCTCGGTCACTGATTTCGAGATTATTTGTTAGTCAAATTGTTACTTGCTGGGCTGTATAGCTTATTATTTACAATTTTCAGGTTTGATTTAAGAGTAAGTTGATGTGCATTGGATTTGGAGTTCGATGATATGAGATTTCGGATAAGTTTGACACGTGGATTTATAGATTTTAGCTGCGCCTTTGTAATAGTCACCTTTGTAATAGAATTTTGGATTAATAAATTTGTTGTATTTTAGTTTTGGATTTAGTTTTAATATTCCGAAAAGTCGGGGTGTTACATAAGTTTAATGCATTTCTAATAGGCTCACCATTAACAGTGTACTGGTTACCTTTAAGAGAAAGAGTTAGAACTTTCTCTTCTTCATTCAACTGAGCAGAAGTCCACATTTCTTCAGTAATCTCGCAGTAGATTGTGGGAGATGCAGTCAAGGCATAGGCGACCTTGCTTTGCTCGAGAAAACCCAAGATGTTGTGGAAGTCCTTGGAAACTTTGGATGCATCCAGGAACGCCACATGGTTGTTGAGTTTGTAATCGAAGCCAGTTGTAGAAATTTGCTTGTTAATCGCCATTGTAATGAACTTGAAGAGGGTTTAGAAAGGTTTAAAGAAGAGCGAGTAATTTTGCCTTTAGAAAATTTGAGAGTAAGATAAAAGAAATGAATTGAGACTGAAAAGCTTTTATACTTACACCAAAATACTCATAAAGTAACCGTTGAAAAATAAAGAGAAAACAAATTTTACTATGAAGAGACATCAACTGATAGATATAGAACTATAAGTATTCATCAACTGATGACAGATGAGTCTCAACGGCTGTGATCTAAACATATCAATAGATAAGATGTTAGATCCACTCATCAACTGATAAAAATATCAATTGATAAGTTGATTGGAAACCCACTCATCAACTGGTAAATTATCAATTGATGAAAACAAATAAATCAACTGATAAACTATCAATTGATAAAATACCCGTTGTCATATATAAATCTATCAAATGATAAAATTAGCAATTGATAGAGCTAATTTTTACTTAGACAAAATTTGCAGCAATTCCACATATGACAATGGCTTCAAATAAAATAATGATCAAACTTGGCAGAAAATCTAACATAAACATTCTTTAAAATTGAGCATACCTAGCTCATTTACTAATCTTGAGAATGTAGATTCATCAAGTGGCTTGGTGAAGATATCTGCCAATTGTTTTTCACTGGGAACAAAATGTAGCTCAATATTTCCATTCATTACATGTTCCCTAATGAAGTGATACTTGATGTCAATGTGCTTGGTTCTTGAGTGCTGCACAGGATTTTGAGTGATGGCTATTGCACTTGTGTTGTCACATAAATTTGGGATTCTATTGATATTCAATCCATAATCAAATAATTGATTTCTCATACACAAAATTTGTGCACAACAGCTCCCAGCAGCAATGTATTCAGCTTCTGCAGTTGAAGTAGAAACTGAACTTTGCTTCTTACTAAACCATGAAACAAGCTTGTTTCCCAAGAATTGACAGGTGCCTACAGTGTTTTTCCTATCAATTTTGCAACCTGCATAATCTGCATCTGAAAAACCAACTAGATTAAATCCAGAATCTCTAGGGTACCAAATACCAAGGTTTGGTGTGCTCTTGAGATATCTGAAAATCCTCTTAATTGCTATTAGGTGAGATTCCCTGGGATCAGCTTGGAATCTAGCACAAAAACAAGTAGCAAACATTATATCAGGTCTACTTGTAGTAAGATAGGGTAATGAGCCTACTATGCCCCTATACCTTGAGATGTCAACTTGTTTTTCCTTAGTGTTCAACTCAAGTTTAGTGGCAGTGGCCATGGGAGTTTTTGCAACAGAACAATTCACTAAGTCAAACTTCTTAAGAAGATCAAAAACATATTTTGTTTCACTAATGAAGATACTATGACTAACTTGTTTGACTTGCAAACCAAGAAAGTAGGTAAGTTCTCCCATCATACTCATCTCATACTTACTTTGCATAAGCTTGGCAAATTTTTTGCAAAGTTTTTCATCTATAGACCCAAAAATAATATCATCTACATAAATTTGAACAAGTATACTAGAGCCATTAACATTTCTATAAAAGAGATTTTTATCAACAGTACCTCTTGTGAAGTGATTCTCAAGTAGGAACTGAGATAGAGTATCATACCAGGCTCTAGGTGCTTGCTTCAATCCATAGAGTGCCTTGAGTAAAAGATAGACAAATTCTGGAAAATTAGGATCTTCGAATCTAGGTGGTTGACACACATAGACCTCTTCTTCTAATTCTCCATTCAAGAAGGCACTCTTGACATCCATCTTATTGTTTCATCAAAATCAATTCCTTCTTCTTGGCTATAGTTTTTAGCAACCAATCTTGCTTTATTCCTTGTAACTATACCATTTTCATCCATCTTATTTCTGAATACCCATTTTGTACCTATGACAGCCCTGTCTTTAGGTTTGGGAACCAGCTTCCATACTTTGTTTCTTTCAAATTGGTTTAGCTCTTCTTGCATAGCTAAAATCCAATCTGCATCTTGGAGTGCATCTTCAATCTTCTTACGTTCTTCTTGTGACAAGAAACTTCCATGTAAACATTCTTCTAGAGTGGCCCTTCTTGTCTTTACACCTGCATTTGCATCTCCAATGATGTTTTCAAAAGGATGATCTCTAGTCCACTTTCTTTGTGGAGGGAGATTTGATCTAGATGAAGTTGCTTCTGTAGGAACAATCGGACCTTGGCCCTGCGTTTTATGATATTAATTAAAAGTTCGAACAGGATATTAACCTTAATCGCTACGGCGCAAGCGATTCAAATCCACGTCTTCTACTGTATTCCCTGATTCTCCTTGGATGAAGTGTGGCCTTCGATCTCCCAAGGTGTGCCTCTCCTTAAAGCTCTGAAAACCCAAAACCGTAGCTGTCTCCTTGAGAAAAACGTCTGCCTCTCTCAAACTCTAGGATGAATTTTGGTGTATGTATCAGCTTTAGGAGAACGAGAATATATATAGGCTACAGTAGGTATCATGGACCATTAGTTCAGGCCTTCTAATGATATTCCGGGCCAGACCCAATGTCATTAAATATTAATTCAATCCACTAAAGAATTAATATTTGCACTACCTTTCCTAATTCCGTAAATTAATTATTTAATTCGGCTCCCATATTAATTGCTTATAAATTCCCCATGTTTAAGATATCGCATGTCTATTAATTAAATTAATTTCTAACAATTAATTTTATCAATATCTTTTATCCTTGATCATCCACTCAACCTTATAATTATGCAAAAACAAATCTGCCTGCAGGACTAAAGCATAATTATATTTATGAGCTTTCAAGAGGACATCATCACCAGAATATATTTTTCGGACACGGTTTCCTTCTATAGTCAATATTCCACTCTGTATATAATGTCATTGCCCAATACATAAATTCGTAATTTAAAATAAATTACTTAACTTATGAGTCAAGGCATGTGCATTAAATACAAGTGTCAATCACTATATCCGGATTAAGAACTTAAGCATTAATAACATCATGGAATCTTAGTTCTTTATTGTCAGAATTAAAGAAACAATTATTCTACTATTTTGATCCCGTTCAATATACACAAAGTATATAAGTATTATTCAATAGTCAAGATAAACTATTTCCAAATAATACTTGTTAGGTCCTGAAACGATTGTAGAATGGGGGGGGGGGGGTTGAATACAATCGTCACTAAAAATCGCGGCGGAATAATCTGATTTGAATTAAACTTGATAATCAGATTTTAATTAATTAATATAACAATGTTTTAAGTCGTTATATAATTAATAAGGTTCGTTTTAATGTACACTAAAAGTTCGTAGAATAAATTCGACAGGATGTATTCTAACTTAGTGATTAAAACAACCGAGTGATCAAAGCACAGAAAACTGTGGATATAACAATTGCAAGTTACAAACAACTTGAAAACTTTTACAATGCTTGAACAACATACAAATGAAGAAGTGAAGCCATATTTATAGGCAAATCACTTGGATCTAGGTATGACAAAGAAACGAATGACTTTCTAGCTTAGGAATGATATTACAATGGAAGATATGACATTATTACACAAAGCCATGCCATAAAACAAAGAAGGAATGACATTTAAATGGAATGTCATACTGCCAGGGGCGGTATGACTTTCTTCCTTGGCCACTACTCTTCATTTGGCATGACATTACCAAAGAAAGCCATTCGGTTGAGCCATATATGACATTTTAAGTCATATTTAATCAAGTCATACGCGCATAAGGACAATGTCTGAATCTGGGACACGGTATGACTTTTTAAAGTCATACCAGTGAATGTCTGAACACAGCACACGGTATGACTTATACTGAGAAAGTCATACCGAATGACATAATCAGCAAAACAGCCTTATCATGACTTTTTCAAGTCACATCTGAGAAAGTCGTGTAGCAGGGCACGGTATGACATTATTATATAATGTCATTCCGAGTCATTTGATGCATTAAATCAGTTTTAATAATTATATAAATATTAGATAATTACCCACTTAATTATATTAATTATATAAATTCATAAATTAAATTAATTCGAAGGTGAATCAATTCAATAAATAAATTATACAACCAATTTAATTATTTTGATTAGTGAGATAATTAAATAAATACTTATAAAACTATATTTCTCAAGCAGCAGAGACTTCAGGCTTTGTCGAACGTTGTAGATCTTCGTCTTGATTGAACTTCCACTTATAGTTGATGCAGAACACTTAATCTGAGTAGCTGACACACAAATGTACTGTCTGGTTCATCTGTATCTAGCTGAATTAAATATTCTTTATCAAATAAACATTTGAGACGTGGCTTGTTCGTTGATTCTTTGTCTTTGTAGTTTTTCTTCATTAGTAACAATAGTATGAAATCTTCTGAATAAATAAAGTATTAAAACTTTTATACCTTCTGGACTTCTGGACGTGCTACAAAAGATTATTTGTACACTGAGGCTTGAACATATTAATGAACTTCTTCCAGTGGTGTGCAGCAGCATCCTGAAATTCTTCAGACATATAATTTCAATAAATTACTTTACGTTCTTCGTACGGATTCCTTCAACAGTACTTGCTATTTACCTTGTTTTCTTATCAGATTTGAGTGGTACCTCTTTAATTACAAATAGGCTAAACATATGCCTTTCAATCTCCCCCTATTTGTTTGTTAACATAACATGCAAATTATCGAGAGGATAACTCAACTAACTGATAAGACAAAGGATTAAACATGAATTGTAAATAGCAAAAAGTTTCTGGTATTTAATTTAAACATTGACCAGAATTCCAACAATTACAATAGATTACAAAAGGATGTTCTAGTTGAACATATATTACAAATCCCTAATGAATCTAAAGATCAACTTCTCCTTCTTCGATATCAGAATTGTGAAGGATAGGAGTTGATGGTTCTTCCCTGGTTGGCACTTCAGATGTAGTGGATTCACCACACTTCTTTCGTTCCCTTGCCAGAGCCAGTTGATGAAGCACTTCCAATTCCACAGGGTCTTCGTGGAAGTCTGATGGCTGAGATCTTGTAACATTTTTCATCCTTCGAAAGTACTGAGCAACATTCTTTCGAGTGCAGTAAGCAAGAATCACATCATCAGCATCAGACTTAGCTTTAGAAGCGAAGCCCTTGGTTCTTAAAAGAGTGGAGGCAAGAGCAAGTTGCTTAGCGGGATACTTTGGTAAGTCTTCTTCGTTGAGATAGACAGTGCTGAAGATCTCCTTGTGAACGAACTTTACACAGTACGGATTCTTGACAACCTGAGGACTGTTGAATACAGAACATTGCAGCAGTTTGTCACGAAGGAGTTCGTTCAGGTTGGAGCTGCGCTTTACCTTGTTCCGAAGCACCCAGAGCTCAGATACAGAGAATGATTTCAGAGATTCGACAAATAGTCTGAAAGAACCATTCCTCTGTGTATAGACAATTAGCTCCCATTCTTCTAACAAGTTATTGACTGCCACAGTCAAATAATTCAATTCCAAAGCAAAGGCATGCATAAAGACATCCTCGTCAGGGTTTACCTCTCGAAGATCATAGATCAGAGATAAGAACTTTTTGTCGTTGAAAGGTTCCCTTTGAGGTCCATTGAATATTCTCTTTGCAATGTCCCAGCTTTTTCCGACTTTCCTTTTAATATCAAGATTCTTCTGCTTGCACGCAACATCATAGATTTTCTGTTTCTCGATCTTGATTTGCTCTTCTGTGATCAACTTGTCCTCTAGAAGTTTTTGGAAATCTCGAAGCTTACGCTTCCTAGCTTCATTTTCAGCTTTAAACTTCCGGACATTCTCCTCATGCTCTAGATCAATAGGTTCTTCATCCTGAAACAAATAACTCTCATCAAATTTACCTTCTTCTTCTGCTTGACGATAGGTAGCATCGAAGACGTCATCATCATCCATATCATTTGGATAGTCATCATAACTATCAGAGTTGAAAACATTGTCGGACTGATGTAACGGTTCTTTTCCTTTTGACTTATCAGATTCTTTGTCAGGGGCAGATCCAGAAGTGGTATTCCCCTTGTTGCTTTGATTTGAGCTATTGCCTCTATCATCCCTGTCACCTTTGTCTTCTCTATTCTTCCCCTTAGTTGAGGGATCCTCTCCGGAGGGTTGATCATCAGACTTGTTGGAGTTTCTGAGTTGATCTAGTTTGCTGTCGATGGTCTCAAACTTAGACATGTAAAGTTCATGATTGGATCTCATCTCAACAGCTAACTCATGAATTTCCTCTTTAAGCTCATCCTTGTAAGAACTGGATGGCCTTTCCTTAGCTTTCTGTTCTAGGGTCACCAACTGTGCACCCTTGAGCTTCTCATTCTCAGCAATCATTCTGGCAAGCTCAGCTCTTAGCTTAGCCATTTGTTCCTCAAACAGAGCAGGGTCAGTGTGTGCACTCACCTCACGTACACTCAAAGCTGTTTCACTAGCCTCACGTGCATGTGTATCGCTCGGTGTTTGCCTTTCTTCACTCATAGGATTCACTCTTCCTGCTGTACCTGTATATACTACCAATGTCCCCTGAGATGGGTTCAAAGGTAGTGGAGAAACAAATTGTCCTCCGGAAGCCTGTGAGGGCAGATTAACTTGCACGCTGCCAATTTCCGCCTGATCAGAAAAGAAAGTGTGATCAACAAAGTTTTCATACATTATACATTGATTTTAAAAATCTGTGCACTTAATAAACATAGTAACCTGTGTATCTGTTTGGGCTTGCACTAGCGTGAGTGCTAGCGCAGTGCTTGACTCTGTACAAGTTACCGCGGCCGGACGGTCAATTTCATTGGCCTCATCCTGTAGAGAGAATGGGTCCAGAGACTGTTCAATTGCCATTTCAAAATCTGAGCCTTGTTGGGAAGGCAAAGATGAGGCTGCAGTTGTCTCCATGGCTTCCACCCTTTGCTTCTTTGAGGGAGACAGAGCTGCGGGTTGACTCAGTAAACTACTCGTACTCCGTTTCCTTGCAAATTTACGAACATGTTGAATTGAAGTGTTGGTTGATGTGTTTGGAGAAACAAGAGTTGGTTGAAGTGAATCATCACCTAGGTTATGAACCTGTGCGTTGTCAGGTTCATTGCTGGTAGGCTGGAAAACAAAATCAAGGTCACAAACAAGATCACAACCATAATCTGACGTATCAACATTAAAATTAGATGAGAAGTTAAAAAGTACCTGAGCTACCTGTAGGTCCTGACGAAAGGACTACATCTCCTTGTTGATAGGAGAGTCAGAGTGCAGAGTTTGTGAGGTAGATTGTGTTTGTGGTATGATTTGGGATTGTGTTTGGTGTGGGAGAGGTTCATATGAAGATGGTTGATTCTCGAAGAAATCATATTCCATTGTTTGATCTTCAAATGAATGGATAGGTTGTTGTTGTTGATGAGTAGGGGAGTGATATGATGATTGGTTGGATGAATGGTGTGATGACTGTGCTTCTTGAGATTGTTGGGGTGATTGTTGTTGAAATTGTTGAGGTTGTTGATGTGGTTGTTGGATTTGGAGGGGTTGAGGTTCTTGCGGTTGTTGTTGCTGAGGTTGATTCTGTTGTTGCTGAGGTTGAGGTGGAGGAGCCACTTGAAGTTGATATGGCTGCAGAGGAGTGTTGAACATCTGTAGCATGTGAGGAGTGGCGATTAAAACAACATTTGCAAATTTGTTCTTGTTGTCCAATTGAGTCATCAACTTAGAACAGGCACGAGGAACTTGTGCCACAGGAGAGTTGACGTAGTGTTCCTTCTCAGCGTCAGTCATCTTATCATTTAGAAATAACATGATAAATCGAGGATAAAAGAACGAGACTTTGGCATTCTGCGCAACTGATCTATTCCTCAGTGGTCCCAACTTTGTAAGAATGGATTGAAGTATGAGTTTACCAAAGTTGATAGGACGATTATAAGCAATGCAGAATCCAATCTTCTGAAGCAAAGAAGTTATAACATTGAAGTTCTTGCGAGTGGTAGGAGAAAACACTCTAGCCAAAGTGTCGAATAAAAGGTCCCACTCGAGCTTCAGATTGCCTTTCAACATCCTAGGCAAGTTTATTTCACCCTGATATAAGATCGTCTGAAAGAATTGGGTGATTTCATCTTCAGTAGGGAGTTCAGCAAAATTCTTCCTCGGGAACCCCAGTATCCTATTCACATCATTAGAGTTGATATGAATGGTACGTCCTCCGTGTATATCTCCAGAAACCCGATAATTATCCAATAAAGTAGTGTTCAGGGCTGTCGAGTAGAAGTCCTGAATTGGCTGTATCTGGAGTTCTGCATGAGCTGTAATAGCAGTGCTGACGAGCGACTGACTATTCAGAAAATGGACCCACGGTCTAAACCGAGCCAAACTTGCTTCCAGGTCGAAGAATCCATTGAAATTCGTCTCCTCAACTACAAAGCGACCGGCCATTTTTAAAATTAAAAATTGAATTAAGTGAGAATTTTTTAAACAAAATATTAATTCTCAAATTTCTCACAAATTTCAATTAATAATTAAATATAGATCAATTAATTAATTAATAATTCGATTTATATGTTTAAAAATCGAATTAAAACTTAATTAATCTTAAAATGGCAAATGCAAAGTCCCAAACAAAGTCTTAATCTCCACTTAATCCAAAAATCCCCAATTTAGCTTGAAAAACCCTAACTGCCGAATTCAAGAACTAAGGTTTGAAATCAATCGAACTAAAACCACCACAACTCGATCTAAACTGTTAATACACGGTCACAGGGTCACGGAATCAGTCAAGAATCGTTCAGACTCGGTCAGAATTGGTGAAACTCGGTGACTCAGTCGAACTCGGTTCGAAGGGTTTCGAAATTTTCAAAATTTCAGCAGCAATTCGACTCAATTTCTTGATTAATCAAAGTAACCATCAAGCTTTAAGCTTGAAATAATAGTAACCATCAAGTTTTACAATGAAAACTTGAAAAAGATCAGAGCAAGCAATAACACAGTCGTGTGTATATACGAGTATAACGTGAAAGTGATGAAGTGAGGAGGAGGTATGGGATTGTTTTGATAAGACATACAGATATGTGAATGGTCAGTATGACTTTCTTGAGTAAAGTCATACCGAGAGGCTGAGCATGGGATTCTCGTTGATTCGGTATGACATTGTATATAAATGTCATACCGAGATTTAACAGGAGTTTGGTGAAAACTACGGTATGACTTTCTTTTGGAAAGTCATGCCGTAGTGAGGTGTGAGACTGAAGCTAGAGTCGGTATGACTTTATCAAATAAAGTCATACCGCGCGCAAAAACAGTTTTTTTTAATAAAATATAGCAAATTATTATGATTTTTGATTAAATAAAAACAATAAAACCTTTTGCACGTTTAATCGAAAATCTAATACACATAATATACATATATTACACATATATTTGTGAGATTCAACCTTAATTAAATATAAATACTTATGAATTTAATTTTAATTCATTAAAATGAATTAACTTAAAAACAAATATTTATGCTTAATTAATTTTGAAAAATACAAAATAAATACATATAATTAACTAAATGCATAGAGAATATTACAGGGGAGTATGCAGCACTTAGAAAGTTATAGAAAATTATATGAACATGCATAATTACACAGAAAATTATCAGATAATTTACAAACAATTATATAAAATCTAATAAAATAGATATAATTACACAGAAAATTCACAAAAATATATAATAATATATAAAATACATATAAAATATATACAAAGAGAATCATGGCATATTTAACATCCCTAGCTCACAAACCAACTTAGAGAAAGTCGATTCATCAAGTGGTTTAGTGAAGATGTCAGCAATCTGATCAGCCGTGGGTACAAAATGTAACACCACAGTACCATTCATGACATGTTCTCGAATGAAATGATACCTGATATCTATGTGCTTGGTTCTGGAGTGTTGCACTGGATTGTTTGAAATGGCTATGGCACTGGTGTTGTCACAAAATATAGGAATTTTGTCGACAAAAATACCATAATCATTTAATTGGTTTCTGATCCAGAGAATCTGAGCACAGCAACTGCCAGCAGCTATGTACTCAGCTTCAGCAGTAGAAGTGGACACTGAGTGTTGCTTCTTGCTGTACCAGGAAACCAACCGACGTCCTAGAAATTGACAGCTTCCAGACGTACTCTTTCTATCAATCCTGCAACCTGCATAATCAGAATCTGTATAGCCGGTTAAGTCAAAACCAGTATTCTTAGGGTACCAAATACCTAAACCAGGTGTACCCTTCTAAAGATTCTTTTGACGGCTATAAGATGTGATTCTTTAGGATCAGCCTGAAACCTAGCACACAAACATGTTGCAAACATAATGTCTGGTCTACTAGCAGTGAGATAGAGTAATGAGCCAATCATACCTCGATAGCTTGAGATATCAACTTTCTTACCAGATTTATCCTGGTCAAGCTTAGTGGCAGTGGCCATGGGTGTCTTTGCCGATGAACAGTCTTCTAGATTGTACTTTCTTAGAAGATCTCTGACATATATTGACTGGAAAATAAAGATTCCATCTTCCTTTTGGCTTACTTGAAGACCAAGAAAGTAGTATAGCTCACCCATCATACTCATCTCATAATTACTCTGCATTAACTTAGCAAATCTCTTGCACAAGTTATCGTTAGTAGAATAAAATATAATATCATAATTAGCAAAAAAAAAATATCATCAACATATATTTGAACAAATATCATATCATTATCATGCAATTTGTAAAAGAGAGTTTTGTCTATGACACCTCTAGTGAAATTATTTTCAATTAAAAACTCAGAGAGAGTGTCATACCATGTCCTTGGTGACTGCTTGAGCCCATAGACAGCTTTGAATAGGAAGTATACAAAATCCGCAAATTCCGGATTTTCAAAGCCAGGGGCTGTTCCAGATATACTTCTTCTTCCAGCTTTCCATTCAGAAATGCACTTTTCACATCCATCTGATAAACTTTGAAGTTGGAGTGTGCAGCAAATGCAAGGAATATTCTGATGGCTTCAAGACGAGCAACCGGAGCATAGGTTTCATCGTAATCAATTCCTTCTTCCTGAGAATAACCTTTTGCAACCAGTCTGGCTTTGTTTCTCACAACAATGCCATCACCATCTAACTTGTTACGGAAGACCCATCTAGCTCCAATTGTAGACTTTCCTTTTGGCCTTGGAACCAGGGCCCAGACTTCTTGTCTCTCAAATTGATTGAGTTCTTCTTGCATGGCAAGAACCCAATCAGGATCAACAAGTGCTTCATCTATTTTCTTTGGTTCTAGTTGAGATAGAAATCCAGAAAATAAACATTCGTTAGACGTAGCTGAAAGGCACATGTTTAGCCTATTTGTATTTAAGAGTATCAACTCAACTCTGATAAGAAAGAAAGTAAAATAGCAAGCACTATTGAAGGAATCCGTATGAAGAACGTCAAGTGATTTATTAAAATCATATGTCTGAAGAATTTCAGGATGCTGCTGCACACCACTGAAAGATGTTCATTAATATGTTCAAGCCTCAGTGTACAAATAATATTTTGTAGCACGTCCAGAAGTCCAGAAGGTATAAAGTTTTAATACTTTATATATTCAGAAGATTCCAAACTATTTCTACTTATGAAGAAGAACTACAAAGACAAAGACTCGACGAACAAGCCACTTCTCAAATGTTTAATTGATAAAGAATATTTGATTCAGCTAGATACATATGAACCAGACAGTATATTTGTGTGTCAGCTACTCAGATTAAATATTCTGCATCAACAATAGGTGGTCGTTCAATCAAGACAAAGAATCAGATCTTTTAAAGGAAGTCAGAAGATCTGCTGCTGAAGAAAGTGCTCAATATAATTATTCTTTTAATTTATTCACATCTCAAAATAATTATATAAGTTATGTAATTTATTTATTAAATTGATTCACACTCGAATTAATTTAATTTATGAATTTATATAATTAATATAATTAAGTGGATAATTATTGGATTAATTATATAAAGAAAATACAATTTGTATTGTTTTTGGGCACGGTATGACAATCTATTAGATTGTCATACCGCCCCCTGTTGAGTGCTTATGACAGAAGGCATGACAATGTCTTGGTTTGTCATACCAATTGAAGAAGGCATGACAATCCCTTAGATTGTCATACCGAAATCAAATGGTATGGCAATCCTAGAGATTGTCATACCGTTTCAACCCTTAGGCTCCAAGTCACATTGTCATGCTGCTTTGTCATACCGAAATTTGTATGGTATGAAAATCCTTCAGATTGTCATACGGACCCATTTGTAGTATGACAATAGCTTAGTTTGTCATACTGATCCATGTAATTGTCATAGCACTTTGTATGATTGTCATAGCACTCTGTAGGATTGTCATGCCTACCTTTGTCATACTAGTTCAAGGTGTTTTCCTATAAATAGGCCTTCACCTCTTCATTTGTAAAGTGTTCATCGCATTGTAAACTTTCAAGTTGTTAGTAACTTGCTATTGTTATATCCACAGTTTTCTGTGGTTTGATCACTCGGTTGTTTTATTCCGCTAAGTTAGAATACTTCCTGTCAAATTTATTCTACGAACTAGTGGACTTTAAAACGAACCATATTAATTATATAACGACTTAAAAATTGTTATACTAATTAATTTAAATCTTATTAACAAGTTATACTCCAATCAGATTATTCCGCCGCGATTATTTTGTGACGATTGTATTCAACCCCCCCTTCTACAATTGTTTCTGGACCTAACAATTGGTATCAGAGCGGTTGATACCATTTTCCGTATCAGATCCTATACACACTCTGTAACGTCCAAATATTTTTTATTCGAATTAATTTTATTCCAAAAATTAATTTTGATTTAAAATATTTTTCTTTCAAAAATCCAAATCTCATCCAAACACTATTCACTTTAAATCTTTAAACATGTGTACACAAAAGATCAGTAGCATTAAAATTTCACCGTTCAGCAAGGAACACTTTGGCCTATGGAAGAGGCATATGTTATTGTTCCTCCGCACCGCCAATAGAAAATATATCGGGATATTAAACAAGGGTGTTTCTACTCCGATGAATGTCATATTAGCACACGAAGAAGATGGTGTGTTAATACCTCATCAGACTATTCCGAAAGAACTTTCTGAGTACACAGATGAAGAGAGTGAACAGATGAACTTAGATGACGCTCTTCAACTGATTTTGGTTGAATCTCTAGATCCGGTCATGTACAATGCTGTTGTTAATTGTACGAACGCGAAGCAAATCTGGGATACGTTAGAGATTATCAATGAAGGCTCAGAAGAAGTTAGGGAAAGCAAGAAAGAGATACTGATGGCTCAGTATGAACAGTTTGGTTCCAATCCCGGAGAAGGGATTTCAGAAGTGTTTATCAGACTTAATAATTTGATAAATAATTTAAATCAGAATGGAAATTTTATGACAAGAAAGAGGTTAACATGAAGTTTCTTTTAACACTTCCCGAACATCTGGAACACAGAATCACTGCCATCAGGGAAAGCAGAGATCTGAATGAGATTTCTCTGGAGAGACTCTACGGAGTTTTGAAAACTTATGAACTGGAGCAAGTTCAAAGTAAGCAGAGATATGGTTGGGGTAAAACACAGAACCATTCAAGAGCTCTAGTTGTTGAGTAACCTGTACCGGAAGAAAAGAAGGATGTTGTTGTTCCTTCTAGGACTACTCAGGATATTGTTGTACCTGAGATGGGTCAGACTGCTTCTTCCAGTGGTGACGAAGAGTTCTATACAATGGAAGAGCTTGAACAGTTAGAAGATCAATCTCTATCACTATTTGCCAAGTAGTTTGGAAACATGAGATTCAGGAAGAACCCCTTCTACAAGTACAAACCTACTGTCAACAGGTTTCAAAAAGGAGGTTACTCATCTTCTACAAGCAAAGGAGGATACAAGACTGGGATGGTGGATAGAAGCAAGTTCAAATGCTTCAACTGTGGTGAACCTGGACACTTTGCAACTGAATGCAAACATCCCAAGGTTCAAGGAAAGAGAAAAGATTCGTACGATGAGCTGAAGCCGAAGTATGATGCACTAGTGAGAAAACATCAGGGTACTTCTGGAAGTCAAAGTTTCAAAAGCAAGTCTTATCTGGCAGAAGGGAAAAGCTGGGATGATACAGACAGTGATGAAGAAGAGCAGATAGGGAATGTTGCTCTCATGGCTAATGCTGGATCATCTTCACCTCCTCCTGCTGGAAGCTTTCAGGTAGATCCTACATGCCCTAAACTTTTTATGCAATTAGGACTTGAAAGAGATGATGCTATTAAAAAGATGAAAGCTGCCAATCTTAAAATTGATACGTTAGTCTTAGAAATTCATGCTTATAAGATGAATGAGATGAAAGTATTAAAACCTAAAATAGAACAACTGACTATGGATTTAGGATTACAATGTGCTAAAGTCAAAGTTCTAGAGAAAGGTGAGATTGCTTTAAGACTACAGCTAGACAAAGAGAAAGTTAAGTGTAAAGCCTTTAAGGATGCCTCCACTATAGTCAAAGAACTTAATGATAAACAAGAGATCAAGGGAACTATTGGAATAGGTTTTGACTATAACAAATCTGTAGGTAAGGCTAGTAACATTACTCCCTTTAAGAAGAGTGCTGAGGAGAGAGGGATTCCTTTTGTTTTGAAAGATTCCCCTCAACCTTTGTTTAAATCCTCAGAAGCTGAACCTCTGTTAGAAACTCCTGTTGTCATTAGATATGAACTCAAACAGGAAGACATTAAAATGAAAGAGAGAAATGAGAAGAGAGATGAGATCCTGACATCACTGAAACCAATCAAAATGAAAGGCAATGTTAGGTTGCCTAAAGCTGGTTTAGGTGTCAACTCTGAGAGAACTAAATTCAATAAGCCTAATAGTTTTGTGAACAGTAAGAACAGAGATAATAGATGTCATTCTACTGAGAACTTTAAATCTGTTAACAATGTTAGAGTAGAATCTATTGATGTTCCTACTACTATGACTGATATGCCTGTTGCTCCTGTTTTTGATGCATGTCATAAATGTTGTGGTGTTGATAACTGTATGTTTTGTGCTTTCAACACAATGTCTGCTTATTTTAGAAATTTGCATGCTAAAAATGAAAACACATCACCTAGACAACACACAAACAATAAGCATGCTAGATCAAAGACTGCTAGTCCTCCTCGTGTTAGGAAGGAGACTTATGTTCCAAAGCCTAAAACCAAGGTTTATAAGGTTATTGTTAAGGAATTAAGTTCAGTCAAGAGTGAGCCAAGTATCAGTCCAAGAGGCTCTGTTGTATTACCTGATAGAAATCAATTCTTTAAGTTTGCTGGACCCAATCAAGTGTGGGTCCCAAAGAAGGTTTAATCAAGTCGTCTTTTGCAGGGTGCCATTGGAGTTGTTCGAGTTACTTGGGTGCTTGACAGTGGAGCGTCAATGCACATGACTGGCAATAGATCCCTGCTGGAAGACATAAGAGAAGGAGCTGGCCCAACAGTCAGTTTTGCTGATAATAGCAAAGGTCAACTGTGGGATATGGCAAGTACAAAATTGGAAGGATCATCATAGAAGATATTGCTATAGTTGAAGGACTTCAACATAATCTCCTGAGTGTCAGTCAGTTTTGTGACAAGGGATATTATGTTCATTTTGAAAAGGAGATATGTATCATTAAACATATCAAGGATAAGCGTCCTTCACTATGTGGCATAAGGAAAGGCAATATATTCGTAGCTGATTTATCTTCAGGACCAGGAAACGAAGTTCACTGTTTCTACGCCAAAGCGTCTGCTGAAGATAGTAGGTTATGGCATAAGAAGCTCTCACATCTCAACTTCAAAACCATGAACTCTCTAGTCAAGAGAGATCTAGTGAGAGGCTTGCCTTCCCTGGAATTCTCAACTGATGATCTCTGTGAAGCTTATCAGAAAGGATAAGCGAAGAGAGCATCTCACAAAGGCAAGGCCATCAATACCATTACAAATCCACTTCACTTACTGCATATGGATTTGTTTGGCCCCGTGAATGTTGCATCAATTGATGGAGGAAGATATGCCTTGGTCATTGTGGATGACTTCTCGAAATTTACTTGGGTTTACTTCCTGGCTTCTAAGGATGAAACACCGATGACAGTTATTGATCATATTAAGTCAGTTAAATTAGATAAAGGTGTGCCAGTGAAAGCTGTAAGGTCAGACAATGGCACGAAATTCAAGAATCAAACTCTAATCAACTTTTACTCTGAAAAGGGAATTAGAAGGCAGTATTCAGCACCAAGGACTCCTCAGCAGAATGGAGTCGTCGAAAGAAAGAATCGTACATTGATTGAAGCTGCAAGGACTATGATTGCTGAAGCAAAGCTTCCACTGTACTTTTGGGCTGAAGCTGTGTCTACTGCCTGCTATACCCAGGATAGAACTTTGATCAATAAGGATCATATGAAAACTCCATTTCATCTGTATAACAACAAAAAACCATATGTCAAACATCTTCATGTCTTTGGAGCCAAGTGTTACGTTCTCAAGGATGGAGAAGAGAACTTGAACAAGTTTGAGCCAAAGGCATCTGAAGCAATTTTTGTTGGTTATACTAATATTGCTTATAGAGTTTTTGTAATTGATACTCTGTCAGTGAAAGTTAGTGTCAATGTTACATTTGATGACACTAAACTCCCAAGTTTACAATATGCTGATCCATTTGAATCTCTGAAGTTTGACAACTATCCAGATTCTAATTCAGATGATGATGTGCCACCTGAGGTTGCAACAGGTGATGACAACAATGATAATGATCCAGGCAATGGTGGAGGAAATGGCAATAATGCTGGAGATTCCACTGATGCTAGTGGTGGATCATCAAGTCAACATGGCAACAACTCAGGGGGAGCTGGTGGATCAACTAGTCATACACATCAGCTTACTGGCAGTACAGCTGAATCATCAAGGACAAAACTTCCAAGGGAAAGGATTTGGAGCAGAGATCATCCCTTTGATCTTATAATTGGTGATCCTGATGCTAGTGTAAGGACTAGAAGTGCTACGACAAATGAATGTCTATTCTCTGGTTTTCTATCTCAATTAGAACCGAAGAAAGTGGATGAAGCACTTGTTGATCCTGATTGGGTTCTTGCCATGCAAGAAGAACTCAATCAATTTGAGAGACAAAAGTCTGGGCCCTTGTTCCAAGACCAAAGGGAAAGTCTACAATTGGAACTAGATGGGTCTTCCGTAACAAGTTAGATGATGATGGCATTGTTGTGAGAAACAAAGCCAGACTGGTCGCAAAAGGTTATTCTCAGGAAGAAGGAATTGATTAAGATGAAACCTATGCTCCAGTTGCTCGTCTTGAAGCCATCAGAATATTTCTTGCATTTGCTGCATACTCCAACTTCAAGGTCTATCTGATGGATGCGAAAAGTGAATGGAAAGCTAGAATAAGAAGTATATTTGGAACAGCCCCCTGGCTTTGAAAACCCAGAGTTTGCTGATTTTGTGTACTTCTTATTCAAAGCTGTCTATGGGCTCAAGTAGTCACCAAGGACATGGTATGACACCCTCTTTGAGTTTTTAATTGAAAACAATTTTACAAGAGGTGTCATAGACAAAACTCTCTTTTACAAATTGCATGATAATAATATGATATTTATTCAAATATATGTTGATGATATTATATTTGGTTCTACTAACAATAACTTTTGCAAGAGGTTTGCTAAGTTAATGTAGAGCAATTATGAAATGAGTATGATGGGTGAGCTGTCCTACTTTCTTGGTCTTCAAGTAAGCCAAAAGGAAGATGGCATTTTCATTTGCCAATCAAAGTATGTTAGAGATCTCTGGCGAAAGTACAATCTAGAAGACTCTTCTCCGGCAAAGACACCCATGGCCACTGCCACAAAGCTTGACCAGGTTAAATCTGGTAAGAAAGTTGATATCACAAGCTATCGAGGTATGATTGGCTCATTACTCTATCTTACTGCAAGTAGACCAGATATTATGTTTGCAACATGTTTATGTGCTAGGTTTCAGGCTGATCCTAAGGAATCACATCTTATAGTCGTCAAAAGAATCTTTAGATATCTTAACGGTACACTTGGTTTAGGTATTTGGTACCCTAAAAATACTAGTTTTGACTTAACTGACTATACAGATTCTGATTATGCAGGTTGCAGTATTAATAGAAAGAGTAGGTCTGTAAGCTGTCAATTTCTAGGACGTCGGTTGGTTTCCTGGTACAGCAAGAAGCAACACTCAGTGTCCACTTCTACTGCTGAAGCTGAGTACATAGCTACTGGCAGTTGCTGTGCTCAGATTCTCTGGATCAGGAATCAATTAAATGATTATGGTATTGATGTTAACAAAATTCCAATATTTTGTGACAACACCAGTGCCATAGCCATTTCAAACAATCCATTGCAACACTCCCGGACCAAGCACATAGATATAAGGTATCATTTTATTCGAGAACATGTCATGAATGGTACTGTGGTGTTACATTTTGTACCCACGACTGATCAAATTGCTGACATCTTCACTAAACCACTTGATGAATCCACTTTCTCTAAGTTGGTTTGTGAACTAGGGATGTTAAATATGCCATGATTCTCTTAGTATATATTTTATATTTGTTTTATATATTATTATATATTTTTGTGAATTTTCTGTGTATTTATATATATTTTATTAGATTTTATATAATTGTTTGTAAATTATCTGAAAATTTTATGTATAATTATGCATGTTCATATATGTCTCTGTAATTTTCTAAGTGCTGCATACTCCCCTGTATTATTTTTCAAGCATTTAGATAATTATTTGTTTCTATTTTGTACTTTTCAAAATTAATTAAGCATAAATATTAGTTTTTAAGTTAATTCATTTTAATGAATTAAAGTTAAATTCATAAATATTTATATTTAATTAAAGTTGAAATCTACAAAATATTTGTGTAATTTATGATGTATTATTTGTATTAGTTTTTTGATTTTAAGTGAGAAACGTTTTATTTTTAAAAGAAAATAAAAAATCATATAGTATTTATATATTTTTTCTATCTTATTTTTTTATTATTAAATTTTCGGTATGACAAATCCAAGGTTTGTCATGCTGAGTGCGGTTTGACTGCTACCATATCTCGGTATGACAATGCATATTATTGTCATAGTGTGTCAAGTAAGTCTGATTTAACTCGGCATGACAATACATACAATTGTCATACCGAGTTCTAATCACACCCACCAACCACCGTTTAAAACCTCGGTATGACAATTCTTTTAGATTGTCATACCGAAGTCAAATATCAATATGACAATACCCTCGTTTGTCATACCGCATTTTAAACCCTCCCTATGACATAACTGTGATTGTCATACACTTGCACTTCACCTTCATCATCGATACACACACACTGTTGCATATACACGCACGGATTCGATCGGTTTTTCAAGTTTTCTCTTTAAAAACTTGCTGGTTATTTATATTTCAAGCTCTAATCGCTTGCTGGTTCCAATTTAACCGAGTATTAAGCCGTTACTTTGCCGAAATTTCGAAGTTTTACAAACCCTTAATTGCGATTTCGAGGCTGTAATACGCGACTTTTGCTTGATTTTGGGACTTCAAATCTTTACTGTGATCTTCTCTTGTGATTCCCATCTACATTTCGAAGAGTTTGACAGATTTGGGATTTGTGGTTTTTCGAATTTTGAAGTTTGGGGTTTCGAATTTTGAAGGGCTTTTGTGGATATTGGAACTCGTTTGGATTATTGAAGCTAATTGGGACTTAGTGGATTTTTGTGGAAATTAAATCGGTCATTTACAATTTAATTAATTTTTAATTCGAGTTTATTCAATTAATTCAAATTATTAATTAATTGGTTAATTGTTTATTAATTATTAATTGAAATTTGCGAGAAATTTGAGAATTAACATTTTACTTGAAAAATTCTCGTTTAATTCAATTTTTAATTATCAAAATGGTTGGCCAATTTGTGATCGGAGAGACGAACTACAACGGGTACTTAGACCCTGATTCCAGCTTGGAGAGATTCAAACCGTGGGTACGGTTTCTGAATAGTCAGAGTTTAGTAAGTACGGCGATCACTGCAACTGCTGATTTGCAGATTAGACCACTCCAAGACTTCTACTCCTCTGCCATCAACACGACTCTTCTGGATAGCTACAGGGTTTCTGGAAACATTGCAGGAGGTCGAAGCATCACTGTGTCAGTTGATGATGTTAATAGGATTCTTGGATTTCCACGTAACAATTTTGCTGAGATTCCTACAGATGATGAAATAGTCCAGTTCTTTCAGACAATTCTCTATCAAGGAGAGATTCATCCGCCGAGAATGCTTAAAGGGAATCTTAAACCTGAGTGGGACTTGTTCTTCGATACTCTGGCGAAAGTCTTTTCACCTACCACTCGAAGCAACTACAACATAATATCCTCCCTTCTTCAAGTCATTGGATTCTGCATTGTTCACAATCGACCAATCAACTTTGGCAAGTTGCTTCTTCAGTCGATTCTAAAGAAGTTGGGACCACTCAGCAGTCGATCAGTTGCACAGAATGCCAGGGTTGTCTGTTTTTACCCTCGGTTCTTAATCCTCTTTTTGAATGATAAGATGACAGACGCGGAGAAGAACTCATATTTCAATTCTCCAATTGCACCAACTCCGCGTGTCTGTACGAAGTTGATGAAATCTCTGACAAACAAGAGGAAGTATGAAAATCTTCAACTTATTGTGACTCCATTCTTGTTAGAACGATTCCATGCTCAGCCACAGCCGTACTAGTTTCAAGTGGCACAACCTCAACAGCAACAACAACAACAACAACAACAACAACAAGATAAACAGGAACAACATCAACAACCTCAACCACAACCTGAACCAATACAAGCTCAACAACCAGAACCACATCAATCACCACACCAATCACCATACCAATCACCACATCATTCCCCTCTACATCAAACACATTCATTTGAAGACGAGCCTCAGGAATACAACTTCTTCGAAGCTCAACCGTCTTCATCTGAACCACTACCACAACAACAACACACCCAATATACACCACAAACACATTCAACCTCTCAACCACTACCTGCTGACTCAACCTCCAATCCAGAGTTGCAGTCCTTTCGACAAAACCTACAGGTAGCTCAGGTACTTTCTAACCTCTCATCTAATTTTGATATTGATATGTCTGATTATGATTGTGACCTTGATTTTGTTTTCCAGACTACCAGCAATGAACCTGACAACACACAGGTTCATAACCAAGCTGATGACCTTATTCAACCAACTCCTTCTTCTGCAAACACAACAATCAACACTACTCGTCAACCCATTCGTAAGATTTCCAGAAAAAGGAGTACAAGCAGTTTGACGAGTCAACCCGCAGCTCTGTCTTCTATTAAGAAGCCTAGGTTGGAAGCCCTGGAGACATCTGCAGCCTCATCCTTGCCTTCCCAAAAAGGCTTGAACTTGGAACAAGCAATGAAACAGTATCTGGACTCATTCTCTCAACAGAATGAAGCCATTGAAGTTGACCGCTCTGCCACGGTACCCTGTACAGAGTCAAGCACTGCGCTAGCACTCACGCTAGTGCAAGACCAATCAAATACACAGGTTACTATGCTTACTGATTGCACAGATTTCCAAAACCAAGTTAATATGTATAAAAACTATGCTGATTACACTTTCTTTTATGATCAGGAGGTACTTGGCAGCGTGCAAGTAAATCTGCCCTCACAGGCATCCAGAGGACAATTTGTTCCTCCACTACCTTTGAACCCATCTCAGGGGACATTGGTAGTTTATACAGGTACAGCTGGAAGAGTGAATACAATGAGTGAAGAAAGGCAAACACCGAGCGATACACATGCACGTGAGGCTAGTGAAACAGCTTTGAGTGTACGTGAGGTGAGTGCACACACTAACCCGGCTCTGTTTGAGGAACAAATGGCTAAGCTGAAAGCTGAATTAGCCCGGATGATAGAAGAAAATGAGAAGTTAAAGGGTGCACAGTTGGTGACCCTAGAGAAGAAAGCTGATGAAAGGCCATCCAGTTCTTCCAGGGATGAGCTTAAAGAAGAAATTCATGAGTTGACTGTCGAGATGAGATCTAACCATGCTCTTTATATGGCAAAATTTGATGTTATCGACAGTAAACTGGATCAACTCCTCAGGAACTCAAAGTCAGATGATGATACCTCCAGAGAGGATCCCTCAACTAAGGGGGAGAATAGAGAAGATAGAGGAGATGGAGACAAAGGTGACAGGGGAAATAGTTCAAATCAAAGCAATAAAGGGAATACTTCTGAAACTGCTCCTGACAATTCTGTAAAGTCAAAAGGCAAAGATCCGTTACATCAGTCTGATAATGTCTTCAACTCTGACAATTATGATGATTATCCGCAAGACATGGATGATGATGACGTCTTCGATGCTACTTACCGTCAAGCAGAGGAAGAAGGCAAATTTGAGGAGAGCTATCTATTCCAAGACGAAGAACCTGTTGATCCTGAACATGAAGAAAATGTCCGGAAGTTTAAAGCTGAAAAATGAAGCTAGGAAGCGTAAGCTTCGAGATTACCAGAAACTTCTAGAGGACAAGTTGATCACTGAGGATCAAATCAAGAAAGAGAAGCAGAAAATCTATGATGCTGCGTGCAAGCAGAAGAATCTTTATATCGAAAGGAAAGTTGGAAAAAGCTAGGACATTGCAAAGAGGATTTTCAATGGACCTCAAAGGGAGCCTTTCAATGACAGAAAGTTCTTATCTCTGATCTACGATCTTCGAGAGGTAAACCCTGACGAGGATATCTTTATGCATGCCTTTGCTTTGGAAATTGATTACTTGACTGTTGGAGTCAATAACTTGCTAGAACAGTGGAAGCTCTGGGTACTTCGCAATAAGGTAAAGCGATGCTCCAACCTGAACGAACTCCTTCGTGACAAACTGTTGGATTGTGCTGTCTTCAATAGTCCACGGGTTGTCAAAAATCCATATTGTGTAAAGTTCGTTCACAAGGAGCTCTTAAGCACTGTATATCTAAATGAAGAAGCTTTATCAAAGTATCCTGCTAAGCAACTGGCTCTAGCATCCACTCTTCTTCGTACCAAGGGCTTCGCTTCTAAAGCCAAGTCTGATGCTGATGATGTGATTCTAGCTTACTGCACCCGAAGGAATATTTCTCAATATTTCCGGAGGATGAAGAATGTTACCAAAGCTCAGCCATCAGACTTCCAGGAAGACCCTGTAGAGATGGAAGTGTTACATCAACTGGCTCTGGCAAGGGAACGTAAGAAGCGTGGTGAGTCCACTACATCAGAAGTGCCAACCAGAGAAGAACCGTCAACTCCTATTCTTCACGATTCTGATATCGAAGAAGGAGAAGTTGATCTTTAGATTTGATAAGGAATTTGTAATATATGTTCAGTAAGAACATCCTTATGTAATCTAATGTACTTGTTTGAATTCTGGTCAATGTTTAATGAAATACCAGAAACTTTTTGCTATTTACAAATCATGTTTAATCCTTTGTCTTATCAGTTAGTTGAGTTATCCTCTAGATAATTTGCATGTTATGTTAACAAACAAATAGGGGGAGATTGAAAGGCACATGTTTAGCCTATTTGTATTTAAGAGTATCAACTCAACTCTGATAAGAAAGAAAGTAAAATAGCAAGCACTATTGAAGGAATCCGTACGAAGAACGTCAAGTGATTTATTAAAATCATATGTCTGAAGAATTTCAGGATGCTGCTGCACACCACTGAAAGAAGTTCATTAATATGTTCAAGCTTCAGTGTACAAATAATATTTTGTAGCACGTCCAGAAGTCCAGAAGGTATAAAGTTTTAATACTTTATTTATTCAGAAGATTCCAAACTATTTCTACTTATGAAGAAGAACTACAAAGACAAAGACTCGACGAACAAGCCACTTCTCAAATGTTTAATTGATAAAGAATTTATGATTCAACTAGATACAGATGAACCAGACAGTACATTTGTGTGTCAGCTACTCAGATTAAATATTCTGCATCAACAATAGGTGGTCGTTCAATCAAGACAAAGAATCAGATCTTTTAAAGGAAGTCAGAAGACCTGCTGCTGAAGAAAGAGCTCAATATAATTATTCTTTTAATTTATTCACATCTCAAAATAATTATATAAGTTATGTAATTTATTTATTAAATTGATTCACACTCGAATTAATTCAATTTATGAATTTATATAATTAATATAATTAAGTGGATAATTATTGGATTAATTATATAAAGAAAATACAATTTGTATTGTTTTTGGGCACGGTATGAAAATCTATTAGATTGTCATACCGCCCCCCTGTTGAGTGCTTATGACAGAAGGCATGACAATGTCTTGGTTTGTCATACCGATTGAAGAAGGCATGACAATCCCTTAGATTGTCATACCGAAATCAAATGGTATGACAATCCTAGAGATTGTCATACCGTTTCAACCCTTAGGCTCCAAGTCACATTGTCATGCTGCTTTGTCCTACCGAAATTTGTATGGTATGACAATCCTTCAGATTGTCATACCGACCCATTTGTAGCATGACAATAGCTTAGTTTGTCATACTGATCCATGTAATTGTCATAGCACTTTGTAGGATTGTCATGCCTACCTTTGTCATACTAGTTCAAGGTGTTTTCCTATAAATAGGCCTTCACCTCTTCATTTGTAAAGTGTTCATCGCATTGTAAACTTTCAAGTTGTTAGTAACTTGCTATTGTTATATCCACAGTTTTCTATGCTTTGATCACTCGGTTGTTTATTCCGCTAAGTTAGAATACTTCCTGTCAAATTTATTCTACGAACTAGTGGACTTTAAAACGAACCATATTAATTATATAACGACTTAAAAATTGTTATATTAATTAATTTAAATCTGATTAACAAGTTATACTCCAATCAGATTATTCCTCCGTGATTATTTTGTGATGATTGTATTCAACCCCCCATTCTACAATCGTTTCTGGACCTAACAGTAGCACTTCTAGTCCTTACACCAACATCAGGATCACCAATAATCAGATCAAAGGGATGATCTCTGCTCCAAATCCTTTCCCTTGGAAGTTGTGTCCTTGATGATTCAGCAGTATTATCATTAAGCTGAAGTTGTTAGGTCCAGATACGATTGTAGAATGGGGGGGGGGTTGAATACAATCGATACCAAATAATCGCGGAAGTGAATCTGATTGGAATATAACTTGTTAATCAGATTATAATTAATTAATATAACAATGTTTGAAGTCGTTATATAATTAATATGGTTCAGTTTTAATGTCCACTAAAGTTCATAGAATAAATTCGACAGGGTATATTCTAGATTTAGTGATTAAAACAACCGGGTTATCAAAGCACAGAAAACTGTGGATATAACGATCAAGCAAGTTACGAACAACTTGAAAGCTTTACAAATGCTTTGAAATACAAAGTGATGAACATTTGAAATGAAGAATGCTAAACCATATATATAGGCAAAGCTTTGTACTTGTAAGACAAAGGAAAGACAAGACAAATACAAGGGAAGACAATGTTAGATTGCCTAACAAGCCTAAAACAAGCCAGAAAGACAATTTATATTAGGGGCAAGACAATTCAGGAAGGGTAAGACAAAGCATCCATTCGGTAGGACAATTTAGATTGTCTTGGCTTTGGAATTGTCTTGGCAGCCACACAAACTTTTCGGTAGGACAATCTGTTTTGTCTTGCAGACATCCTTAACCATTCGGTAAGACAAAGAGTTTGTCTTGGCAGTGGACATTCGGTCAGACAAATTTATTTGTCTTGCTGACCTCTTTTTTTCCTTCGGTAAGACAAACACCAGACATTCTCATGCGACAATCATTTCACCCAATTAACCAGTTCGGTAAGACAATTATAATTGTCTTGCTGGGCTGGTTTAAGTGAATAAAAGGTGTAATTTTAGTTTATATTTAATTAGAAAATTATTCACTTAATTAAGTTAATCATATAAATTCATAAATTAAATTAATTCGAGAGTGAATTAATTTAACAAATAAATTACATAATTAATATAATTATTTGAGAAGTGAAATAATAATTTATTAAATATTTAATCACCCAATCATCAGTAGAACTGCTTCTGGTCTTCTTTAAACTTTAATAACTTCTTCTTGATCTGTCGAACGAACGAACTACCACTTCTGCTTGACTTCAAATATTTAATTTGAATAACTGATACACAGATGTACTGTCTGGTTCATCTGTATCTAGTTAAATCAAATATTCTTCGTCAAATAAACAATAAGAAACTGGTTTGTTCATCGAGTCTTCGTCTTGTAAGTACTTCTTCAATAAATGGAATCTTCTGATAAAATAAAGTATAGAAACTTTATATCTTCTGAACTTCTGGACGTGCCACAAAAGATTATTTGTTCACTGAGGCTTGAACATATTAATGAACTTCTTTCAGTGGTGTGCAACAGCATCCTGGAAATTATCTGACATATTGAAAGGCATATGTTAAGCCTATTTGTATTTAAGAGTATTAACTCAACTCTGATAAGAAAGAAATTAAATTAGCAAGCTCTATTGAAGGAATCCGTACGAAAAACGTCAAGTGATTTATTAAATCATATGTCTGAAGAATTTCAGGATGCTGCTGCACACCACTGATAGAAGTTCATTAATATGTTCAAGCCTCAGTGTACAAATAATATTTTGTAGCACGTCCAGAAGTCCAGAAGATATAAAGTTTTAATACTTTATCTATTCAGAAGATTCCAAACTATTTCTACTTATGAAGATGAACTACGAAGACAAAGACTCGATGAACAAGCCACTTCTCAAATGTTTATTTGATAAAGAATATTTGATTCAGCTAGATACAGATGAACCAGACAGTACATTTGTGTGTCAGCTACTCCAATTAAATATTCTGCATCAACAATAGGTGGTCGTTCAATCAAGACAAAGAATCAGATCATTTAAAGGATGTCAGAAGACCTGCTGCTGAAGACTGTGCTCTGTATAATTATTCTTTTAATTTATTCACATCTCAAAATAATTATATAAGTTATGTAATTTATTTATTAAATTGATTCACACTTGAATTAATTTAATTTATGAATTTATATAATTAATATAATTAAGTGAATAATTATTGAATTAATTATATTAAAGATAAATCAATTTATATTGATTTTGGGCACGGTATGACAATCACTTAGATTGTCATACCGCACCTGGAAGGTTCCATTCATCAGTGGTATGACATTGATTGAGTTTGTCATACCGTTCCAGTTAGCATGACAATCTCAGTTTGTCATACCGAATCGAACAAGGCATGACAATCTCCTTGATTGTCATACCGAGTTCAAGTGGTATGACATTACTTGTGATTGTCATACCGTCTCAATACTTAACCACCAAGTCATATGTCATACTCAATTGTCATACCGAAAATTGTTCAGTATGACAATGCTTCAGATTGTCATACCGAATTTTGTATGGCATGACATTAGCACCTTTTGTCATACTGATTTCAATTGTAGCATGACATTAGCTTATATTGTTATTCTGATCTTTGTAGCATGGTCATACCATGATTGTCATACAAGTTCAAGGTGTTGCCTATAAATATGGCTTCAACCTCTTCATTTGTTCTTGTTCAAAGCTTTGTAAACTTTCAAGTTGTTTGTAACTTGCTATTCGTTATATCCACAGTTTTCTGTGCTTTGATCACTCGGTTGTTTTAATCACTAAACTAGAATACATCCTGTCGAATTTATTCTACGAAATTTAGTGGACATTAAAACGAACCATATTAATTATATAACGACTTAAAAATTGTTATATTAATTAATTTAAATCTGATTAACAAGTTAAACTCCGATCAGATTATTCCGCCGCGATTATTTTGTGACGATTGTATTCAACCCCCCCTTCTACAATCGTTTCTGGACCTAACAATTGGCATCAGAGCGGTTGATACCATTTTCCGTATCAGATCCTATACACACTCTGTAACGTCCAAATATTTTTTATTCGAATTAATTTTATTTCAAATATTAATTTTGATTTAAAATATTTTTCTTTCAAAAATCCAAATCTCATCCAAACACTATTCACTTCAAATCCTTAAACATGAGTACACAAAAGATCAGTAGCATTAAAATCCCACCGTTCAGCAAGGAACACTTTGGCCTATGGAAGAGGCACATGTTCCTATTCCTCCGCAGTGCGAACAGAAAATACATCGGGATTTTGGACAAAGGTGTTGCTACTCCGATGAATGTCATATTAGCACACGAAGAGGATGGTGTGTTAATACCTCATCAGGTCATTCCGAAAGAACTTTCTGAGTACACAGATGAAGAGAGTGAACAGATGAATTTAGATGATGCTCTTCAACTAATTTTGGTTGAATCTCTAGATCCAGCGATGTACAATGCTGTTGTAAATTGTACGAACGCCAAGCAAATCTGGGATACGTTAGAGATTATCAATGAAGGCTCAGAGGAAGTTAGGGAAAACAAGAAAGAGATACTGATGGCTCAGTATGAACAGTTTGGTTCCCATCCCGGTGAAGTGATTTCAGAAGTATTTATCAGACTTAATAATTTGATAAATAATTTAAATCTGAATGGGAAATTCTACGACAAGAAAGAGGTCAACATGAAGTTTCTCTTAACCCTTCCCGAACATCTGGAACACAGAATCACTGCCATCAGGGAAAGCAGAGATCTGAATGAGATTTCTCTGGAAAGACTCTACGGAGTTTTGAAAACTTATGAACTGGAGCAAGTTCAGAGTAAACAGAGATATGGCTGGGGTAAAACACAGAACCATTCGAGAGCTCTAGTTGTTGAGTCACCTGTACTGGAAGAAAAGAAGAAGGATGTTGTTGTTCCTTCTAAGACTACTCAGGAATTTGTTGTACCTGAGATGGGTCAGACTGCTTCTTCCAGTGGTGACGAAGAGTTCTATACAATGGAAGAGCTTGAACAGTTAGAAGATCAATCTCTATCCCTGTTTTCCAAGAAGTTTGGAAACATGAGATTCCGGAAGAACCCTTCCTATAAATACAAACCTACTGTTAGTAAGTTTCAGAAGGGAGGCTATTCATCTTCAACAAGCAAAGGAGGATACAAGACTGGGATGGTGGACAGAAGTAAATTTAAATGTTTCAACTGTGGTGAACCTGGACACTTTGCAACTGAGTGCAAGCAGCCCAAGGTTCAAGGAAAGAGAAAGGATTCGTATGATGAGCTGAAGCAGAAGTATGATGCCTTAGTAAGAAAGCATCATGGTACTTCTGGAAGTCAAAGCTTCAAGAGCAAATCATATCTAGCAGAAGGGAAAAGCTGGGATGATACAGATAGTGATGAAGAAGAGCAGATTGGGAATGTTGCTCTCATGGCTAATGCTGGATCATCTTCACCTCCTCCTGCTGGAAGCTTTCAGGTAGATCCTACATGCCCTAAACTGTTTATGCAATTAGGACTTGAAAGAGATGATGCTATTAAAAAGATGAAAGCTGCCAATCTTAAAATTGATACTTTAGTCTTAGAAATTCATGCTTATAACATGAATGAGATGAAAGTATTAAAACCTAAAATAGAACAATTGACTATGGACTTAGGATTACAATGTGCTAAAGTCAAAGTTCTAGAGAAAGGTGAGATTGCTTTAAGACTTCAGCTAGACGAAGAGAAAGTTAAGTGTAAAGCCTTTAAGGATGCCTCCACTATAGTCAAAGAACTTAATGATAAACAAGAGATCAAGAGAACTGTTGGAATAGGTTTTGACTATAACAAATCCGTACGTAAGGCTAGTAACATTACTCCCTTTAAGAAGAGTGCTGAGGAAAGAGGGATTCCTTTTGTTTTGAAAGATTCCCTTAAACCTTTGTTTAAAACCTCAGAAGCTGAACCTCTTTTAGAGACTCCTGTTGTCATTAGATATGAACTCAAACAGGAAGACCTTAAATTGAAAGAGAGTAATGAGAAGAGAGATGAGATCCTGACATCACTGAAACCAATCAAAGTGAAGGGCAATGTTAGATTGCCTAAAGCTGGTTTAGGTGTCAACTCTGAGAGAACTAAATTCAACAAGCCTAATAATTTTGTGAATAGTAAGAACAAGAACAATAGATGTCATTTTACTGAGAACTTTAAATCTGATAACAAGGTTAGAGTAGAATCCATTGATGTTCCTACTACTATGACTGATACTCCTGTTGTTCCTGCTGTTGATGCATGTCATAAATGTTGTGGTGCTGATAATTGCATGACTTGTGCTTTCAATATGATGTCTGCTTATTTTAGAAATTTGCATGCTAAAAATGAAAACACATCTCCTAGACAACACACAAACAATAAGCATGCTAGATCAAAGACTGCTAGTCCTCCTCGTGTCAGGAAGGAGACTTATGTTCCAAAGCCTAAAACCAAGGTTTTTAAGGCTGTTGTTAAGGAAGTAAGTTCAGTCAAATCAGAACCAAGTATCAGTCCAAGAGGCTCTGTTGTATTACCTGATAGAAATCAGTTTTTTAAGTATGCTGGACCCAATCAAGTGTGGGTCCCAAAGAATGTTTAATCAAGTTGTCTTTTGCAGGGTGCCAGTGGAATTGTTCGTGTTACCTGGGTGCTTGACAGTGGAGCGTCAATGCACATGACTGGCAATGAATCCCTGCTGGAAGACATAAGAGAAGGAGCTGGCCCTACAGTCAGTTTTGCTGATAATAGCAAAGGTCGTACTGTGGGATATGGCAAGTACAAAATTGGAAGGATCATCATAGAAGATATTGCAATAGTTGAAGGACTTCAACATAATCTCCTGAGTGTCAGTCAATTCTGTGACAAAGGATATTATGTTCATTTTGAAAAGGAGATATGTATCATTAAACATATCAAGGATAAGCGTCCTTCCCTATGTGGCATAAGGAAAGGCAATATATTCGTAGCTGATTTGTCTTCAGGACCAGGAAACGAAGTTCACTGTTTCTACGCCAAAGCGTCTGCTGAAGATAGTTGGTTATGGCATAAGAAGCTCTCACACCTCAACTTCAAAACCATGAACTCTCTAGTCAAGAGAGATCTAGTGAGAGGGTTGCCTTCCCTGGAATTCTCAACTGATGATCTTTGTGAAGCTTGTCAGAAAGGAAAAGCGAAGAGAGCATCTCACAAAGGCAAAACCATCAATACCATTACAGATCCACTTCATTTGTTGCATATGGATTTGTTTGGCCCTGTGAATGTTGCATCCATTGATGGAGGAAGATATGCCTTGGTTATTGTGGATGATTTCTCAAAATTTACTTGGGTTTACTTCCTGGCTTCTAAGGATGAAACCCCGTTGACAGTGATTGATCATATAAAGTTAGTTGAATTGGATAAAGGTGTGCCAGTCAAGCTGTAAGGTCAGACAATGGCACAGAATTCAAGAATCAAACTCTAATCAACTTTTACTCTGAAAAGGGAATTAGAAGGCAGTATTCAGCACCAAGGACTCCTCAGCAGAATGGAGTCGTCGAAAGAAAGAATCATACACTGATCGAAGCTGCAAGGACTATGATTGCTGAAGCAAAGCTTCCTCTGTACTTTTGGGCTGAAGCTGTGTCTACTGCCTGCTATACCCAGAATAGAACTTTGATCAACAAGGATCATATGAAAACTCCATTTCATCTGTATAACAACAAGAAACCTTATGTCAAACATCTTCATGTCTTTGGAGCCAAGTGTTATGTTCTCAAGGATGGTGAAGAGAACTTGAACAAGTTTGAGCCAAAGGCATCTGAAGCAATTTTTGTTGGTTATACAAATAATGCTTATAGAGTTTTTGTAATTGATACTCTGTCAGTGAAAGTTAGTGTCAATGTAACATTTGATGACACTAAACTACCAAGTTTACAATCTGCTGATCCATCTGAATCTCTGAAGTTTGATAACTATCCAGATTCTGATTCAGATGATGATGTGCCACCTGAGGTTGCAACAGGTGATGACAACAATGATAATGATCCAGGCAATGGTGGAGGAAATGGCAATAATGCTGGAGATTCCACTGATGCTAGTGGTGGATCATCAAGTCATCCTGGCAACAACTCAGGGGGAGCTGGTGGATCAACTAGTCATACACATCAGCCTAATGATAATACTGCTGAATCATCAAGGACACAACTTCCAAGGGAAAGGATTTGGAGCAGAGATCATCCCTTTGATCTGATTATTGGTGATCCTGATGTTGGTGTAAGGACTAGAAGTGCTACGACAAATGAATGTCTATTCTCTGGCTTTCTTTCACAATTAGAACCAAAGAAAATAGATGAAGCACTTGCTGATCCTGATTGGGTTCTTGCCATGCAAGAAGAACTCAATCAATTTGAGAGACAGGAAGTCTGGGCCCTGGTTCCAAGACCAAAAGGAAAGTCTACAATTGGATCTAGATGGGTCTTCCGTAACAAGTTAGATGGTGATGGCATTGTTGTAAGAAACAAAGCCAGACTGGTTGCAAAAGGTTATTCTCAGGAAGAAGGAATTGACTACGATGAAACCTATGCTCCAGTTGCACGTCTTGAAGCCATCAGAATATTTCTTGCATTTGCTGCTCACTCCAACTTCAAGGTTTATCAGATGGATGTGAAAAGTGCATTTATGAATGGAAAGCTAGAAGAAGAAGTATATCTGGAACAGCCCCCTGGCTTTGAAAATCCAGAGTTTGTTGATTTTGTGTACTTCTTATTCAAAGCTGTCTATGGGCTCAAGCAGTCACCAAGGACATGGTATGACACTCTCTCTGAGTTTTTAATTGAAAACAAATTTACTAGAGGTGTCATAGACAAAACTCTCTTTTACAAATTGCATGTGATAATGATATGATATTTGTTCAAATATATGTTGATGATATTATATTTGGTTCCACTAACGATAACTTGTGCAAGAGATTTGCTAAGTTGATGCAGAGTAATTATGAGATGAGTATGATGGGTGAATTGTCCTACTTTCTTGGTCTTCAAGTAAGCCAAAAGGAAGATGGAATATTCATTTGCCAATCCAAATATGTCAGAGATCTTCTGCGAAAGTACAATCTAGAAGACTCTTCTCCGGCAAAGACACCCATGGCCACTGCCACAAAGCTTGACCAGGATAAATCTGGTAAGAAAGTTGATATCACAAGTTATCGAGGTATGATTGGCTCTTTACTTTATCTTACTGCGAGTAGACCAGATATCATGTTTGCAACATGTTTATGTGCTAGGTTTCAGGCTGATCCTAAAGAATCACATCTTATAGCCGTCAAAAGAATCTTTAGATATCTTAAGGGTACACCTGGTTTAGGTATTTGGTACCCTAAGAATACTGGTTTTGACTTAACCGGCTATACAGATTCTGATTATGCAGGTTGCAGGATTGATAGAAAGAGTACGTCTGGAAGCTGTCAATTTCTAGGACGTCGGTTGGTTTCCTGGTACAGCAAGAAGCAACACAAGGTGTCCACTTCTACTGCTGAAGCTGAGTACATAGCTGCTGGCAGTTGCTGTGCTCAGATTCTCTGGATCAGAAACCAATTAAATGATTATGGTATGTCTGTCGACAAAATTCCAATATTTTGTGACAACACCAGTGCCATAGCCATTTCAAATAATCCAGTGCAACACTCCAGGACCAAGCACATAGATATCAGGTATCATTTCATTCGAGAACATGTCATGAATGGTACCGTGGTGTTACATTTTGTACCCACGGCTGATCAAATTGCTGACATCTTCACTAAACCACTTGATGAATCCACTTTCTCTAAGTTGGTTTGTGAGCTAGGGATGTTAAATATGCCATGATTTTCTGTGTATATATTATATATTTGTTCTATATATTATTATATATTTTTGTGAATTTTCAGTGTAATTATATATATTTTATTAGACTTTATATCATTGTTTGTAAATTATCTGATAATTTTCTGGGTAATTTTGCATGTTCATATATATGTCTCTGTAATTTTCTAAGTGCTGCACACTCCCCTGTATTATTTTTCAAGCATTTAGATAATTATTTGTGTCTATTTTTGTATTTTTCAAAATTAATTAAGCATAAATATTAGTTTTTAAGTTAATTCATTTTAATGAATTAAAGTTAAATTCATAAATATTTATATTTAATTAAATTTGAATTTTTCAAGATATTTGTGTAATTTATAACATATTATATGTAGTAGAATTTTGATTTTGAGTGAAAAATGTTTTATTTTTAAAAGAAAATCAAAATTCATAATATTTATTTATATATATCTGTTTTAACTCGGCATGACAAACCTTAGGTTTGTCATACCGAGTCTGAGTTGTGCTTAGTTTATATCGGTATGACATTGTTTGGCTTGTCATACAAGCGTTGAATAAACTCGGCATGACAATTGTAACAATTGTCATACCGAGTTTTATACTCAACCTCCTCAGCCGTTTTAAAAAACTCGGTATGACAATCGAAGCGATTGTCATACCGACTTTTAAATCCCGTATGACATAAACTTACATTGTCATACCCACTTCATCTTCTTCACTTATACACACAAAGCCGCTTATACACATCGCCATTTTTTTTTTTTCCATCGATTTTTCAAGTTTTCTCGATACAAAACTTGCTGGTTACTGTTTTACAAGCTTTTCGCTTGCTGGTTACTAATTAATTCCTTTTTTAAGCCGTTACTCTGCCCATTTTTTCACCCAATTCGAACTGAGTTCGAGCGAGTTAACTGAGTTTAAGCGAGTTTAAGCGATTCTTGACCGAGTTTGGGACTGAGACATCGTGCTTTGCTTGAGAAGTTCAGTATTGAAGATTGGTTGTTGGTTGATTAATTCAAAGTTTTTGAAACCCTAACTTGGATTTCGAAATTTTAGGGTTTTAAAGCAATTTTGGGACTTGTTTGGTTTGTTGGCAATTATTCGGGACTTAGTGGATATTGTGGAACTTCTTTTGGACCATTTACAATTTAATTAATTTTTAATTCGAGTTTATTCAATTAATTCGAATTATTAATTAATTTGTCAATTGTTAATTAATTATTAATTGAAATTTGCGAGATATTTGAGGATTAACATTTTATTTGAAAAATTCTCGCTTAATTCAATTTTTAATTATAAAAATGGCTGGACAATTTGTGATCGGGGAGACGAACTACAATGGGTACTTGGACCCTGATATTAGCTTAGTGAGATTCAGACCCTGGGTAAGATTCCTCAACAGTCAAAGCTTAGTCAGCACGGCGATCACTGCAGCTGCTGATTTGTAGATTAGACCACTACAGGACTTTTACTCCTCTGCCATCAACACCACACTGCTTGAAAGCTTCAGGGTCTCGGGAAATATTGCTGGTGGACGAAGTATCACTATATATGTGGATGATGTAAATAGGATTCTTGGATTTCCACGCAACAACTTTGCTGAGATTCCTATAGATGCTGAGATTGTCCAGTTCTTTCAGACCATTCACTATCAAGGAGAGATTCATTTACCGAGGATGCTGAAAGGGAATCTTAAACCTGAGTGGGACTTGTTCTTCGACACGCTGGCAAAAGTCTTTTCACCTACCACTCGAAGCAACTACAACATCATATCCTCCCTTCTACAAATAATTGGATTCTGTATTGTTTACAATCGACGAATCAACTTTGGCAAGTTGCTTCTTCAGTCGATTTTAAAGAAGTTGGGACCACTCAGCAGCCGATCAGTTGCACAGAATGCCAAAGTGGTATGCTTTTTCCCTCGGTTCTTAATGCTCTTTCTGAATGACAAGATGACAGACGCGGAGAAGAATTCATATTTCAATTCTCCGATTGCACCAACTCCGCGTGTCTGTACAAAACTGATGAAATCTCTGACCAACAAGAGAAAACATGAAAATGTTCCCCTTGTCGTAACTCCATACTTGTTGGAACAGTTCAATGCTCAACAACAACTGCATCAGTTTCAAGTGGCTCAAGAACAGCAACAGCAACAACCTCAACCACAACCAGAACACCAACAACCTGAACCACACCAATCACCACATCAATCTCCACATCAGTCACCACACCAATCACCACATCATTCCCCTCTACATCAAACACACACAGTTGAAGACGAACGTCAGGAATACAACTTCTTCGAAACCCAACCGTCTTCATCTGAACCACTACCACAACAACAACACACCCACTTTTTCCCAGAAACACAATCAACCTCACAACCACTACCTGCTGACTCTACCTCAAATCCAGAGTTGCAGTCCTTTCGAAAGGACCTACAGGTAGCTCAGGTACTTTCTGACTTCTCTTCTAACTTTAATATTGATATGTCAGATTATGTTTGTGACCTTGATTTTGTTTTCCAGACTACCAGCAATGAACCTGACAACACACAGGTTCATATCCCAGCTGATGACATTGTTCAACCTACTCCTTCTTATGCAAACACAACAATCATCACTACTACTCAACCTATTCGTAAGATTGCTAGAAAGAGGAGTACAAGCAGTTTGTCGAGTCAACCCGCAGCTCTGTCTTCCATAAAGAAGCCAAGGTTGGAAGCCCTGGAGACATCTGCAGCCTCATCCTTGCCTTCCCAACAAGGCTTGGACATGGAACAGGCACTAAAACAGTCTCTGGACTCATTCTCTCAACAGAATGAAGCCATTGAAGTTGACCGCTCTGCCACGGTACCCTGTACAGAGTCAAGCACTGCGCTAGCACTCACGCTAGTGCAAGACCAAACAAATACACAGGTTACTATGTTTACTGATTGCACAGATTTTCAAAACCAGTTTATCATGTATGAAAACTTTTCTGATCAAACTTTCTTTTCTGATCAGGCGGTACTTGGCAACGTGCAAGTAAACTTGCCCTCACAGGCTTCCGGAGGATAGTTTGTTCCTCCACTACCTTTGAACCCATCTCAGGGGGCATTGGTAGTTTATACAGGTACAGCTGGAAGAGTGCAAACAATGAGTGATGAAAGGCAAACACCGAGCGATACACATGCACGTGAGGCTAGTGAAACAGCTATGAGTGTACGTGAGGTGAGTGCACACACTGACCCGGCTCTGTTTGAGGAACAAATGTCTAAGCTTAGAGCTGAATTAGCCCGGATGATAGCTGAAAATGAGAGGCTAAAGGGTGCACAGTTGGTGACCCTAGAGAAGAAAGCTGATGAAAGGCCATCCAGTTCTTCCAGGGATGAGCTTAAAGGAGAAATTCATGAGTTGACTGTCGAGATGAGATCTAATCATGCACTGTATATGTCAAAGTTTGATGATATCGACAGAAAGCTGGATCAACTCCTAAAGAACTCAAAGTCAGATGCTGATACCTCCAGAGAGGATCCCTCAACTAAGGGGGAGAATAGAGGAGATAGAGGAGATGGAGACAAAGGTGATAGGGATGACAAGGGAAATAGTTCAAATCAAAGCAATAAAGGGAATACTTCTGAATCTGCCCCTGACACTTCTGGAAAGTCAAAAGGCAAGGAGCCGTTACATCAATCTGAGGATGTCTTCAATTCTGATAATTATGATGATTTTCCACAAGACATGGATGATGATGAAGTCTTCGATGCTACTTACCGTCAAGCAGAGGAAGAAGGTAAATTTGAGGAGAGCTATTTATTCCAGGATGAAGAACCTGTTGATCCTGAACACGAAGAAAATGTCCGGAAGTTTAAAGCTGAGAATGAAGCTAGGAAGCGTAAGCTTCGTGATTACCAGAAACTTCTAGAGGACAAGTTGATAACTGAAGAGCAAATCAAGATAGAGAAGCAGAAAATCTATGATGCTGCGTGCAAGCAGAAGAATCTTGATGTCAAAAGGAAAGTTGGAAAAAGCTGGGACATTGCAAAGAGGATTTTCAATGGACCTCAAAGGGAGCCTTTCAATGACAGAAAGTTTTTATCTCTGATCTACGATCTTCGAGAGGTAAACCCTGACGAGGATATCTTTATGCATGCCTTCGCTTTAGAAATTGATTATTTGACTGTTGGAGTCAATAACTTGCTAGAACAATGGGAGCTGATTGTATATACACGGAGAAATGGTTCATTCAGGCTATCTGTTGAATTTCTTAAATCATTCTCTGTGTCTGAGCTCTGGGTACTTCGCAATAAGGTAAAGCGATGCTCCAACCTGAATGAACTTCTTCGTGACAAGCTGTTGGACTGTGCTGTCTTCAATAGTCCACAAGTTGTCAAAAATCCATACAGTATAAAGTTCATTCACAAGGAGCTCTTATGCACTGTCAATCTAAATGAGGAGGCTTTACCTAAGTATCCTGCTAAGCGACTGGCTATAGCATCCACTCTACTATGAACCAGGGGCTTCCTTCTAAAGCCAAGTCTGATGCTGATGATGTGATTCTAGCTTACTGCACCCGAAGGAATATTTCTCAATATTTCCGGAGGATGAAGAATGTTACAAAGGCTCAGCCATCGGACTTCCGGGAAGACCCTGTAGAGATGGAAGTGTTACATCAACTGGCTCTGGCACGAGAACGTAAGAAGCGTGGTGAGTCCACTACATCAGAAGTGCCATCCAGAGAAGAACCGTCAACTTCTGTCCTTCACAGTTCAGATATCGAAGAAGGAGAAGTTGATTGTTAGGTCCTATAAACTCACTATATAATATGATATAGTGATCACAATCTGTAACACAGTATGACAATATAAGAGATTGAAAGCAGTAAACTCTTATATTCACAAACCTTTAATAGTTACAAAAACTCTCTCAGTGATTTATATTGTATCACTAAGAGCTGCTAGGGTTCTTAACAGTGTACTCGATAACTCAACTCCTATAGAGTAACCCTAATCTGTGTTTATATAGACACAGTTACAAAATCAATCTCTGATTTGATATCCTATAAATCAGCTAATAAATCTATCAATCAAAGATTGCTCCAGTTTTCTGTTTAGTTTCCATAGTCAGCAAATCACTCCTCAGCTTCTATCCTTCCTTGAAGTATATCCGCTTCTGAGCTCTTTCCACGTGTAAACTCTGTCGAATCTTGACTATGTAAACTCTGATCAGACTTTATCAAACTCTGTCAGACTTTACTAAACTCTGTCAGACTTTACTAAACTCTGATCAGCTTTTAGCTTAAACTCTGATGATTCCTGTTCTAAAACAAACTTTAAGAATATTAGTAATCATCAATTATATCTAACAATCTCCCCCAACTTGTGCATAAATAAGTTATGTGCAAGTTAACAGATAATTGATGATGTCAAAACATTTAAGTCAAATGCAACAGAGTTTAACTATATAACAGAAAACTTTTAAAACTTACAGATACTTTACTCCTTAGCTGCATAGACACCATTTGTTGTCTGTAGATACCCTCTGAGGAGTTCTCTTTCAGCTTCTTCAAGCACTGTAATCATTTGTCTCTTGATCTCTCTCAGCTCTGGATCTGAAACTCCAGTTTGATAAATTGCAGCTCTGAGATCATAGATCTTGTTCTTCTTCAAGTCCCTATCCAGCCTGATATTGTAAGCTTTATCAGACCCTTCATTAAATGCAAGAGTTCTGATTCCACCTATTGTTTCAATTTTTGCTGAATTTTTCTTCATCTCTACCAGCTGTCCTTTATGATTGAGGTATTTAGGAATGAAAGGTCCAACATTCTTGTTTCCTGTAATACCCATCTTTCTTCTGATTTGATCTTTGAGCAGGTTGGAGATGTGTTGGCATGACTTGTTCTTTATCTGAAATATGTGTGATACATATCTCAATTCTTCCCAGTGTTTAGCATAGAGATCTGCTTCAAGTACTCTAAACACTGTTCCATCAGACATGAAGTAGATAAGAACATTATCTCCTCTGTCATTCTTCACCAACTGGACTGAATCTAATTTGTCCATTCTTTCTTGTAGAGCACCAGTCTTGGGAGCACATAGAGATGAGGGGTCATCTGGTCTTGATCCTATACTCTGATCAAATTTTTCATATTTGGATCCCAGCCCTCCTTTATCTCTTCCTGCTTTACGATGAAAGATTGGTTGAATTGGTCCTTTTTCAAAGCTTATCTCAGTCATTAGACTAGGCTTTGCAAATCCAGCTAATGGAGTAGTTGTTGGTTTGAACACAGCTTGAGCTTTGTCAGAGGTTGTGTCTTTCTTTGCTTCCTTATTAACTTGAGCTATGTCAGAGGTTAATCTTTCTTTTTGAGGTTCTGCAACATGAGCTTTGTCAGAGATTGCAGCTTCTGTCTTCTTTTCCTTTACAACTTGATCCTTGTCAGAGGTTGTAGACTTCTTCTTATCCCAGCCTTTCTCCAGATGTTCATCTACTTTGCTTTTACCCTTGGAAGTGTATTCATCTTCAGAGTATACCTTTTTGACTGGTAAACTCTGATCAGCAACAGTAGGTTCCTTAATCAATATCCCCTTTTCTTTTGGTTTGGCAGTTGACTTTGCAGGCTTTTGGATCTTTCCAGAGTTTATGGCTTCAATATGTTCCTTTTTCAGCTCAGCTTCCTCTGCAGCAATCAACTCCAAATCCAAATTAGCTTCTGGATTTTCTTGTTCAAAAATCAATCTAGCAAGCTCTTCATCAGTCATGGGTTTGTCTGATCCAATCACTGGTCTTTGCTTAGATCCAGATGTGAAATTATGTGTTGGAGCAGACTTTGTGCTTTGCTTAGATTGTTTCTGACTGTTAGAGTTTGAAACTCTTCCACCAGTCCCTGCTTGAAATCTCTTGTGCTTTGTGAAATCATCAGCATCATCATCATCATCCTTCTTCTTTCTCTTCAGAGTTTGAGTAGTAGACTTGCATTTGACTTTAGCTATTCTCTCCCCCTTTTTGACATCATCCTCATCAGGAATCAGAATTGATGTGATCAGAGAAAGTGAAGATTGGATGGCTTCAAGTTGCTTGGACATCTTCTCTTGAGTTGATTCAATCATGGTCATCCTTTTGTCCAGAGATTCATTTGTAGACACCAGCTTCTGAACATTATCTCTCAGAGGTATTATAGTCCTTTTCTTCTCCAGCTCATTTGTTTCCTTGATATTAGCAACCTCTGTTCTTAGACCATCTATTGATTTAGATGTCTGGGCATGAGCAGGATGAAATGTCTTCAGATAGAGAATTGTGCCTTTGAGGCTTGACATAACATCAGAGTTTGAAATTTTATTCTCTGCCATAGATAGAAATTCTTCAGCTTTAGGTGGCTCCAGAGAATGTTGATGGCTCAACCAGAGTTTATCCCAGACTTCATTTGGTGGATCAACCTGAAGATCCCTGGGAAGTGGCTCAGAGTCTGTGTTCAGAGTTTGTAGCCTTGCATTGTACTGGCTAGTAGACTCCCACTTTTGTTGTGTCAGAGGGACTCCATCATCTTCATCCTTGTCAGTATCTGAACTGTCATCATCCTCAGTATCAGAGTTTGCTTTGTCATCATCAGGAACAGGATCAGCAACTTTCTCCACAGTATCTTGAGCAGATTTTTCTTGAGCTTCAGACTGTGATTTGATAGGTTCTTCACCAGTCTGAGCAAGAGACTATAGAGCTTCCATAGCTACTTTGTCAGATTCATCAACTACATCAGACCTGTAGTTTTCTGGAGCTGTATCATGAACAATGGCATCTTCTGGAATTTTCATTGGAGATTGAGGAATTGGACCATGATCAGATAATGGAGTTTGAGGATTAGACATATTTGCTCCAGCTTCAGTTGTAACTGGTTCATCACACTTTATTTCTTCATCTACTTCAGAGGATGAAGTAGATGCTGTAGGAGATGTTAGAGGAACAGCTTGGATAGGAAGCACCATCAGAGCTTGAGAATTTTCAGCAACTGGAGTTGATGGTGTTTGCTCTTCCTCAACTGTGAAGTCTGTGATTTCAGTGATTGGAACTTTTGCTCTTGTAGGCTTTTGAGCCCTTCTTTTGAATCTGGCTGGCTTCTGAGGACTGGCTTGAGCAGGTACAGAGGCTGTTGTAGGAGTAGGTTCAGAGTTTACAGCATGTGCAGGTTCAAGATCATCATAGTCATAAGCTGCAACCAGTCTTCTTCTTTTCTGCTTTTGAGGAGTAGCAGCTTCAGTGTTTACTGGGATCTCAGAGTTTGGAGCATCAGAGTTTAAGTGAGCCTCAGAGTTTACTGGCTCATCAGTGTTTGTCGGCACTTCAGAGTTTGATTTCAGAACATGTGTAGCAACAGAGGTTCTTGTTCTTTTGGCAGTGGAGGGGGCTGCATCAGACTTTGCAGCCCTTTTGGTCTTGGATGCAGAAGTTCTGGGTTGTTTGGGGATGGTAGGAGAGACTGGAGGTTGAGGCTGTTGTGGTTGTGGTTGTTGGTGTACTGGGGGCATATCCATCCTAGCTCTAACTTGAGCTGGAATTAAAAGAGGTCTTTGAATTGGATACTTCTCATCCTTGGAGTTGAGGTCCTTAAACACTCTTTTATGAAGCCTGAATGGCTTGATCTCATCATCAACATTAAAATCTACCTCACCAACAGTAGCATTAAACAATAATTGACAGAATCTTGAGAAATATATGACTTTTCTATTCTCATGCATTCTCTCACCAATATTTCTAAGAACTAATCTACCAAAATCAAAATTAGTAGAGTAGATCAGAGAATACCCAATCTGCAGCATGTCCATTGGAATGGCATCCCAGTTTGTAGACTTCTTTTGAAATGCCCTGGTGATGCAGTCGAAAAAGAAACTCCATTCTCTTCTGAGCCCTGGGCGCTTTAGTTGTCCCAATTTGTCAAGCGATTCACTGTAGCCCAAATCAGTCATCATTGTTCTCAGATTTGCATCTCCATTTGTGATATAAGCAGTGTCGAGCTCTGGCAGATTGAAAGCAGTTCTGACTGTGGCTGGAGTAACAAAATACTCCTCCCCTTCATATGAAAACACAATCGATGGTGATCCATCTTCACCACCATTGTCATACTTACCCGTCCTCCAGAAGTTTATGATCTGGCTTCCTGAGAGTCTGGCAGGAGCTGTGAGAGCGGTAGCAATGGCACTCTGTGCCAGAAATTGCTGCATAGGATGATAATCCCTTGGAGCGTCGGCAGTGTTTAGGATAGCAGCATGGTTATTGGTGACGAATTCCACACCTGCAAAGATGAATGCTGTAGTGGCCATTAGAACAGAGTTTAAGAAAGAAGGTGTTTGAGGAAGTGTGTGTGAGAAAATTTGAATATCAGAGAGAAGAGAGCAAGAGTTTGTTGAGAGAGTATGTGTAAGAGTATAATTGAATAAGTGTATAAGTGAATGATAAGAATTAAAATCTGATGTGATAAACTCTTCAGATTTTGTTGAGTTGTACACGCATGGCTCTTTGTTCACTTGGACACCTGTCAGATTTTAACTGGTAGATAAGAGTTAGTGGGATGGAGAAAAGAAAGTAATAATCATGAGCGCAGTAAAACATGTGCAGTTATAAATGCTGATTACACGTTCTCCTATTAAAATGTTTTTGATGTAAACCCACTAACAATACACCCGTTTGGAATACTCCCTTCATATTCTCTGAAAATTTGAACTCCTGAAAGTGTATAAGAATTTAGAAAATCAAGATTAAATCCCTCGAATTTTAAACTCTGAGATTTAAATCAAAGAAAATAAATTCTAAATACCTCAGAATAAAGACATAATTTTCAGAATATTCATCAATAAATCAGAGTTTGTCATAAAATCCATAGCTCAATAATGTGCTTGTGACATAATGTGTGTGATTTAACATATTAAATCAGAGACTAGAGAATTTCACAATTTCGTAATTATAAGGTAGACAAGAATAATTTATTTAAACTCTCAAGACATAGACAAAAGATATACTCTGATGGAGAAACATATAAAATAAATCAACCCCCTCTTTTTTTTTCTTTTTTTTTTTTCTTTTTTTTTTTTCAGGACGCTTTTCAGTGTAAATGAATCACGACCTTTAAATATTATTTTGCCACAGTATTTCTCCAGTAATCAGAGATTGTGACTGGTCACCATAGATTACAAAATCTTGGCAATTACTTAATACCAGTAAGTGTTTGGGTCTTTCCAGTCACTGTCATATAGACATCTAAGATCTCAAAGGAGTACTATGCTTATTTGCAGGGGTATTTATAGAGCATCAAAGTTTGTAATCACTGTCTAATTTTCTGAGAGAAAATGCAAATTAGTCAGTCTCACTTATAATTAAGATATGTGAAGTAATAGAGTCTCAATGATATCAACATGCATATAGTGTAAAGTAGTAGCACAAAATTGAGATTAAGATTAAAGAACTGAACTGAGATTCATGATTACTAATTCATATCATGCTTCATAGTATCTTCACAGGTTAGTTTTCTCAGAGAAATAAAAATGAGATTATTAATCAAGATTCAGAGTTTACAAACATCAGAGAATATCGTCAGAGAATGACGATCAGAGAATATCATCAGAGTATAGCACACAGAGTATATCATCAGAGAATGTCATCAGATTTTAACAATCAGAGTATGTCAAGGCAAATTTGTGAGCAATACATATGGTAATTTGACAATTGAAATTGGAAAGATCTGACCAGTATGTTTACTCAGTTCCTGATATCATTCCTAGCTCATTCACCAGCCTAGTAAAGGTTGCTTCACTGAGTGGTTTGGTGAATATGTCTGCTAGCTGCTGTTCAGTAGGAACAAAGTGAAGTTCAATGGTTCCTTCCTCCACATGCTCCCTTATAAAATGGTATCTTATGCTGATGTGCTTTGTCAGAGAATGTTGAACTGGGTTTCCTGTCATAGCAATAGCACTTTGGTTATTACAATAAATAGGAATTTTAGAAAAGGATAACCCATAGTCCAACAGTTGATTCTTCATCCAAAGAATTTGAGCACAGCAGCTGCCTGCAGCTATATACTCTGATTCTGCTGTTGATGTTGAGATTGACTTTTGTTTCTTGCTATACCAAGAGACAAGTCTTCCACCCAGAAATTGACAACTCCCACTTGTGCTTTTCCTGTCAATTTTGCAACCTGCAAAATCTGCATCAGAGTATCCAATTAGACTAAAATCTGATTCTCTAGGGTACCATAATCCCAATGATGTGGTACCCTTGAGATATCTGAATATCCTCTTTACTGCTATCAGATGAGGCTCTCTTGGATCTGCCTGAAATCTTGCACATAGACATGTGGCATACATAATGTCTGGTCTACTTGCAGTCAGATAAAGCAAAGATCCAATCATTCCTCTATAGTTTGTGATATCCACTGATGCACCAGTATCTTTGTCTAGTTTGGTTGCTGTTGCCATAGGAGTAGTTGCAGCTGAACTGTCTTGCATACCAAATTTCTTCAAAAGATTTCTGGTATACTTGGCTTGATTTATAAAAATCCCATCTTCAGTCTGTTTAACTTGTAAACCTAGAAAATAGCTGAGTTCCCCCATCATGCTCATTTGGTACCTAGACTGCATGAGCTTGGCAAATCTTTGACAGAGTTTAGCATTAGTTGAGCCAAAAATAATGTCATCAACATAGATTTGAACTAAAAGCAGATCATTACCATGATTCAAATAAAACAGGGTTTTATCTATGGTACCTCTAGTAAATCCACTTTCAAGAAGAAATTGAGCCAGAGTTTCATACCATGCCCTTGGAGCCTGCTTTAGTCCATAAAGTGCTTTGTCCAACCTGTAGACATAGTCTGGATGTTTTGGATCCACAAATCCTGGAGGTTGTTCAACATATACCTCTTCATCCAGTTTTCCATTTAGAAAAGCACTCTTGACATCCATCTGAAATACTTTGAATTTCTTGTGAGCAGCATAGGCCAGAAAGATTCTGATTGCCTACAATCTTGCAACTGGAGCAAATGTTTCATCATAATCAATACCTTCCTGTTGTGAATACCCTTTTGCCACAAGCCTTGCTTTATTCCTTGTAATGACACCCTCACTGTCAGTTTTGTTTCTGAACACCCATTTTGCACCAACTATGGATCTATCTTTAGGTCTTGGTACTAGGGTCCATACTTTGTTTCTCTCAAACTCATTTAGCTCTTCTTGCATTGCTTGTATCCAGTCAGCATCTTGAAGAGCTTCCTCCACCTTTTTAGGTTCTGTTTGTGACAGAAAGCAATGATGTAAACACTCATTTGCTGTAGCTGTCCTTGTTTGCACACCTGCTTCTGGATTTCCAATTATTAAATCAGGTGTGTGAGATTTTGTCCACTTCCTAGCATGTGGAAGTTGACCATTTTCATCATTGGATCCTCCCCCTTGATCCATGCTCTCCTGATTCTGTTGATTATTCTCTGTAGCTCCCCCTAAGTTTGTGCTATCAGAGTTTGAATCAGTATTCTCTGATGAGTTTGAGTCTTGGGTAGAGTCTGGAACATTCTGATGCTCCCCCTCAGCAATTGCTTCATCATTATGAACTTGTAAAGTTTCACCAGAGTTTGCTGTATTTTGGTCACAGTCAGTGTTTGACTGTTCATCAGAGTTTGTTAAATCAGAGAATGTTTCTTCATTTTCAAAATGCAGTTCTTCATGATCATCCATATCTGCTAAGCCCATAATTCTTTTGTCATCAAATGACACATGTATGGATTCCATGATCACCTTGGTTCTTAGATTATAGACTCTGAAGGCCTTTGTTGTCAGAGGATAGCCTACAAAAATGCCTTCATCAGCTTTTAAATCAAACTTGGTAAGCTGTTCTGGATGAGTCTTCAATACAAAGCATTTGCACCCAAATATGTGAAAGTACTTCAGATTTGGCTTCTTTTTCTTCACCATCTCATATGGGGTCTTGCCATGCTTATTAATCAAGGTTGCATTTTGAGTGAAACAAGCTATTTGAACAGCTTCTGCCCAGAAATAAGTAGGCAATTTAGCCTCATCAAGCATAGTTCTGGCAGCTTCTATAAGAGTCCTGTTTTTCCTTTCAACTACACCATTTTGCTGTGGTGTACCAGGTGCAGAGAATTGTTGCACTACACCTCTTTCTTTGCAGAACTCTTCCATTGTTGAATTTCTGAACTCAGTTCCATTATCACTTCTAATGATCTTCACTTTGTCTTCAGATCCATGATCCAGTTGTTTCACATGATCCATCAGATGCAAGGCTGTTTCATCTTTAGAGTGAAGAAAATATACCCAAGTGTATCTGGTATACTCATCAACAATGACAAGAGCATATTTCTTCCTTGCAATGGATGGTACATTGACTGGTCCAAATAGATCAACATGTAGAAGATGATATGGTTTGTTTATTGAGAATTCAGTTTTACTCTTGAAAGATGTCTTTCTCTGCTTGGCTTTTTGACATGAATCACATAATCTATCAGATGTAAGTAGTGATTCAGGGAGTCCTCTCACAAGCTTTTTCTTTATAAGCTCATTTATGGAGTTGAAATTCAGGTGTGAGAGCTTCTTATGCCATTTCCAACTTTCTTCTGCAGAGATCCTTGTAGACAAGCAAATTGCTTTTCCTTCAGAGTTTGTAGGCAAGTGGATTTCATAAATATTCCCATGTCTGTGAGCAGTTACTGCCACTTTGCCTGTTGATTTGCTTACTATCTCACTGTGTTCTTCATAGAAATCAACATGATATCCTCTGTCACAGATCTGACTGACAGAGAGTAAATTGTGTTTCAGCCCTTGAACAAGAGCTACATTTGATATGATGACATTTCCAAGATTGATGTTGCCATATCCCAGAGTCCTTCCTATGTTGCCATCTCCATAAGAAACACTTGGGCCAGCCTTCTCCACAAACTCTGATAGCAGGGCTTTATTTCCAGTCATGTGTCCTGAACATCCACTGTCCAAGACTAGAATGTTCTTCCTGTTGCCCTGCAATCACAAAGACCACTAATTGTTAGTTTTAAGGACCCAGACTTGCTTGGATCCCTTGGCCTTATTAAGTTTGTTAGCTTTTGCAGCGGTATTATTATCAGAGTTTGAGCTAACAGACTTTGCAACAGAGTTTGTACTAGAAACAGAGTTTGTACTTGCAGAGTTTTTATTAACCTTTAAAGAAGGTTTCAATTGATAATAATCATAATACAAACTATGATATTCTTTGCAAGTATAAATAGAATGCCATAAACTACCACAATGAAAATATGGATCTTGTGGTTTATATCTAATACTACTTTTTCTAACTCCAGACTTTGTAGGTAAAGAGTTAATGTCCCTGTTCTTCCTGCAAAAATTAGCAAGATGATTAGTATTACCACAGTTATGGCATGTCTTCCTAGGTGCATTTGGAACAGGCATGTAGTTATTACTCTTGTCTATACCAATCTTGCCATTTCTATTTTTTCTAGGCTCCTTGTTTTTGTCATCAGACTTTACCTCTTTAAGCTTATGTTTAAGCTGTTTCTGAGTCATCAGTCCTATGTTAACCTGTTTGGGCTTATCAGATTTTAAATTTTTGTTAATCTCTGATTTTGGTCTACTCTGTTTAGACTTAGAGGATTCAACAACAAATTTGACAGGTTTAACCTTAGGTTTTTGAGTTTTAACAAACTCTGTTTTTGATGACTCAGCTTCAGAGTTATCAGTGTAACCTAGTCCCTTCTTCCAGTTTCCACTACCTAAGATATCCTGAGTGGTTTTGCCTGAATTAGTCCATGTCTTAATGATCTCCCTTTCCTTAGCAAGTTCTGATTGAAGAGATGCATACCTCTTTGATAATTCATCTTTGACAATGACAGCATCATCTCTTTCTTTTTGAACTTCCAACATCTGAACTAATTCTTTTTCTAGAAAATCATTCCTTTTCTTTACACTCAGAGTTTCAGATTTTAATCTTTCATTTTCTAAAGTCTGATCTCTAAAGCTGATATGTAAAGTTTTAAGAAACAATCTTAACTCAGTTATATCTTCAGTATCAAAGGCAAGAGTAGAATGAGGTACCTTAGCAGGAGATTCAGAGTTGTTGTCAGTGTTTGCCATCAGAGCATAATTGACTTCTTCTTCTGAATCAGATGTATCTGTCCAGTTTCCTTTCTTGGTGATAAAGGCTTTTTCTTTTTCCTTCTTGGCTTTCTTGCATTCAGATGCAAAGTGTCCCTTTTCACCACAGTTGAAACAGGTATACTTGTCAGCTTTTCCAGCTTTCCCTTCTTTGCCCTCATTCTTCTTAAAGTTCTTCTTGTCATAAACTCTGTCAGAGTTTCTGTCTTTTCTTGAAAAACTTTTGCCTTTGTTGAACTTTTTGTAGGCCAACTTCTTGAAGCTTTTCACCATCAATGCTGCTAACTGCATCATCTCATCATCACTTTCTTCAGAGTCTGAGGGAACATCAGAGTTTGAGTCATCAGAGTTTGATGATTCAATGTCAGACTTTGTGACATGAGCTTTTCCCTTGCTCTTAGCAGTTTCCTCTTGAACTTTCAGAGCAACAGACTTTGATTTTCCTCCATGTCGTTTGCTCCTTTGCTCCATTTCAAGTTCATGAGTCTTCAGCCTTCCATAAACATCATCAAGAGACATTTCTCCAAGATCAAGATTGTCTCTTATTGTAGTGACTTTCAAATCCCATTTTTCAGGAAGAGCTAGAAGGAATTTGAGGTTTGAGTCTTCAAGATCATATTCCTTGTCCACCAGAGATAAGTCATTTAACAGTTTGACAAATCTGTCATACAGATCTGTCAGGGACTCACCAGATTTTGAGTCAAAGTGCTCATACTCCTGTGTAAGGATTGTTTTTCTGTTTTTCTTAATGGCCTGAGTTCCTTGACATCTGGTTTCCAGAGCATCCCAAATTTGTTTAGCAGTTTTGCACCCAATCACCCTATTAGACATTGCATTATCAAGGGCACTATGCAACAGATGCTTCACCTTTGCATCTTTACTGATAGATGAGATGTCCTCTGGAGTATAATCTTTCTTTTCTTTTGGAACCATCTTTTGAGGTTCATCTGCAATCCCAACAGAGAGCTTGGTGGGCATATGTGGTCCATCAAAAATCCTGTCAAGGTATTCTGGATCAACAGAGTCTAAGAATATGATCATTCTTTCTTTCCAGACTGGATATTCAGATGCCTTAAGGATTGGAACTCTAAAGGATGAAGCTTGTGATTTTTCAGACATGATTGTGTTTAAGATCTCACTGTAGTAATCTTAACAGAGCTCGCTCTGATACCACTTGTTAGGTCCTATAAACTCACTATATAATATGATATAGTGATCACAATCTGTAACACAGTATGACAATATAAGAGATTGAAAGCAGTAAACTCTCATATTCACAAACCTTTAATAGTTACAAAAACTCTCTCAGTGATTTATATTGTATCACTAAGAGCTGCTAGGGTTCTTAACAATGTACTCGATAACTCAACTCCTATAGAGTAACCCTAATCTGTGTTTATATAGACACAGTTACAAAATCAATCTCTGATTTGATATCCTATAAATCAGCTAATAAATCTATCAATCAAAGATTGCTCCAGTTTTCTGTTTAGTTTCCATAGTCAGCAAATCACTCCTCAGCTTCTATCCTTCCTTGAAGTATATCCGCTTCTGAGCTCTTTCCACGTGTAAACTCTGTCGAATCTTGACTATGTAAACTCTGATCAGACTTTATCAAACTCTGTCAGACTTTACTAAACTCTGTCAGACTTTACTAAACTCTGATCAGCTTTTAGCTTAAACTCTGATGATTCCTGTTCTAAAACAAACTTTAAGAATATTAGTAATCATCAATTATATCTAACATTGATCTTTAGATTTGTTAAGGAATTTGTAATATATGTTCAGTAAGAACATCCTTATGTAATCTAATGTACTTGTTTGAATTCTGGTGAATGTTTAATGAAATACCAGAAACTTTTTGCTATTTACAATTCATGTTTAATCCTTTGTCTTATCAGTTAGTTGAGTTATCCTCTCGATTATTTGCATGTTATGTTAACAAACAAATAGGGGGAGATTGAAAGGCATATGTTAAGCCTATTTGTATTTAAGAGTATTAACTCAACTCTGATAAGAAAGAAAGTAAATTAGCAAGCTCTATTGAAGGAATCCGTACGAAGAACGTCAAGTGATTTATTAAATCATATGTCTGAAGAATTTCAGGATGCTGCTGCACACCACTGATAGAAGTTCATTAATATGTTCAAGCCTCAGTGTACAAATAATATTTTGTAGCACGTCCAGAAGTCCAGAAGATATAAAGTTTTAATACTTTATCTATTCAGAAGATTCCAAACTATTTCTACTTATGAAGATGAACTACGAAGACAAAGACTCGATGAACAAGCCACTTCTCAAATGTTTATTTGATAAAGAATATTTGATTCAGCTAGATACAGATGAACCAGACAGTACATTTGTGTGTCAGCTACTCCAATTAAATATTCTGCATCAACAATAGGTGGTCGTTCAATCAAGACAAAGAATCAGATCATTTAAAGGATGTCAGAAGACCTGCTGCTGAAGACTGTGCTCTGTATAATTATTCTTTTAATTTATTCACATCTCAAAATAATTATATAAGTTATGTAATTTATTTATTAAATTGATTCACACTTGAATTAATTTAATTTATGAATTTATATAATTAATATAATTAAGTGAATAATTATTGAATTAATTATATTAAAGATAAATCAATTTATATTGATTTTGGGCACGGTATGACAATCACTTAGATTGTCACACCGCACCTGGAAGGTTCCATTCATCAGTGGTATGACATTGATTGAGTTTGTCATACCGTTCCAGTTAGCATGACAATCTCAGTTTGTCATACCGAATTGAACAAGGCATGACAATCTCCTTGATTGTCATACCGAGTTCAAGTGGTATGACATTACTTGTGATTGTCATACCGTCTCAATACTTAACCACCAAGTCATATGTCATACTCAATTGTCATACCGAAAATTGTTCAGTATGACAATGCTTCAGATTGTCATACCGAATTTTGTATGGCATGACATTAGCACCTTTTGTCATACTGATTTCAATTGTAGCATGACATTAGCTTATATTGTCATTCTGATCTTTGTAGCATGGTCATACCATGATTGTCATACAAGTTCAAGGTGTTGCCTATAAATATGGCTTCAACCTCTTCATTTGTTCTTGTTCAAAGCTTTGTAAACTTTCAAGTTGTTTGTAACTTGCTATTCGTTATATCCACAGTTTTCTGTGCTTTGATCACTCGGTTGTTTTAATCACTAAACTAGAATACATCCTGTCGAATTTATTCTACGAAATTTAGTGGACATTAAAACGAACCATATTAATTATATAACGACTTAAAAATTGTTATATTAATTAATTTAAATCTGATTAACAAGTTAAACTCCGATCAGATTATTCCGCCGCGATTATTTTGTGACGATTGTATTCAACCCCCCTCCCTTCTACAATCGTTTCTGGACCTAACACATATAATTCCCATAAATCATTTGACGTTCTTCGTACGGATTCCGATGACTTGCTATTTACTGAGCTTTCTTATCTGAGTTGAGTTGTAACTCTTTAAATACAAATAGGCTGAACATATGCCTTTCAATCTCCCCCTATTTGTTTGTTAACATAACATGCAAATTTCCTAGAGGATAACTCAACTAACAGATAAGACAAAGATTTAAACAAAGGAATGTAAATAGCAAAAGTTTTATGGTTTTGCATTAACATTAAACCATGATCATTAATAGATTACAAAAGGATGTTCCTCGAACATATCTAACAAATATCCTAATCAATCTATTCACTCAGAACGAGTGACTTCTCCTTCTTCAGCATCTGAACAGTGAATAATTGGAGTAGAAGGCTCATTCTGAGTAGGCTCTTCAGCTGCAGTGGATTCTCCACGCTTCTTTCTTTCACGAGCCAATGAAAGATGATATTGAACTTCTATTTCCACTGGGTCTTCTATGAAATCTGCTGGCTGAGATTGGTTGATATACTTCATCTTTCTGAAGTATTGTTGAATGTTCCTTCTTGTGCAGTAGTTCACAATCTCAGTATCAGCATCAGCTTTGGCCTTCGTAGCGAAGCCCTTGGTACGTAGAATTGTTGAAACAAGAACCATCTGATTAACATCATACTTAAGAAGATGTTGGTAGTCCAGGTAGAAGGTTCCAAACTTTCTCTCGTGAATGAACTTAACACGGTAAGGATTTCTGACAACTTGTGGACTGTTATGAATTGCACAATCCATAAGTCTGTCACGAAGGAGTTCATCCAGATTTGAGCTGCGTCTGATCTTGTTACGAATCACCCAGATTTCAGTTAGAGATAGAAACTTGAATAGATCAATTGAAACCCTGAATGTTCTGTTTCTCTGAGTAGAAATAATGATCTCCCATTCATTGAGAAGATTCTTGACACCAATAGTTATGTATTCTAACTCGAGAGCAAAAGCACGCATAAACATATCCTCATTAGAGTTAGCCTCTCTCAGGTCATAGATGAAAGATTTGAACTTACCATCATTGAAAGGTTCCCTTTGAGGTCCAGAGAAGATTTACCTAGCAATATCCCAGCTTTCACCAACTTTTCTGGAGATATCCTCTCTCTTCTCCTTGCACTTAGCATCCCATATCTTCTGTTTCTCCAGCTTGACCAACTCATCAGTTGTCCTATTCTCATCCATCAGTTTCTGTAATTCCTGAAGCTTTGCTTTGCTAGCTTCATGTTGAGCTTTAAACATCCTGACCTTTTCCATGTGTTCAGGGTCCACAGACTGATCTTCATTAAAAAGAAAGCTTTCCTCGAAACGACCTTCTTCCTCAGCTTCAAAATAAGCAGAATCAAATGCATCATCATCATCAACATCTTTAGGAATGTTGTCATAATCCTGATTAGTGAAGATGTTCTCAGATTCAGGCATTTTGCCTTTAGACTTGTCATAACTTTTGTCAGCTGTAGAAGAATCTTTTCCACTTGCTCCATCTCCACCCTTATCACTCCTATCAGTATCTTCATCCTTATTACTCCTATCATTAGCATCAGCATTGTTGTGATCATCTTTGTCTTCCTCATCTTCCTTATCCTTCTCCCCCTTAGTTGAGGGATCCTCTGGAGTAGACTGAGATGTAGACGGATTAATCTTTAAGTGTTGAACAACTTGAGCCAGAGTTTGCTCCAAGTTGTCAAGCTTTGTCAGACAGAGCTCCTGGGTCTTATCAAATTTGTCCATCCTAGAGTGAATGCTCTTTACATGATCATCCAATTCCTTTTTTCAGAGAAGTAAAGGAAGGATCAACAACTTTCTCATGGAGAGTCACCAGCTCTCCACTTCTGAATCTAGCATTCTCAGCATTCAACCTTTCTATTTCAGCTTTTAGAGCAGACATTTGTTCCTGTAACAGATCTGTGTTGGTGTGTGCACTCACCTCATGAACACTCAAAGATTTATCACTATCCTCTCGTGCATGTGTTTCGCTCGGTGTTTGCCTGATTTCACTCGTATGTTTCACACCGTCACCAGAACCTGTATATACAACCATAGTTCCCTGAGATGGAACTGTAGGAAGTGAAGGAACAAATTGTCCTTCTGATGCTTGTGAAGGCTGATGTACTTCTAGGTTGCCAAGTAGATCCTGATCCAAAAAGAAAGAGTGATCAGAAATATTTTCATATGACATGTTTTGAAATTCTGTGCTCTCTCTAAGTGAAGAATCAAAAGACAAAGGTTCAGTGTTTACTAGCGTGAGTGCTAGTTGTGTGCTTGACTCTTTACTAGATACCGCGGTCGGACGGCCAATTTCAATAAATGCATTCTGTGGAGAGAATGAATCTAGAGACTGTATATTTACCATTTCAGTGTCCAAATCCTTTTGGGAGGAAATGGATGCAGCTGCAGTTGTCTCTGGTTCTGCCACCCTTTGCTTCTTATGAGACAAAGCTGCAGGATCTCTCAAAATTGCACTCCCACTCCGTTTCCGGGCTACCTTTCTAACAACTGGTGTTGAAGTAGTGTTGTTTGATGTGTTTGATGAAGAATCAGTTGTTGAAATGGGAACGTCAGCTTGGTTATGAACCTGGGTGTTTTCAGGTTCAATGCTGGGAGTCTGGAAATCAAATCCAATATCACAATCAAAATCTGCAATATCAATATTAAAAGTATCAGTGAGATTAGAAAGTACCTGAGGTACCTGTAAATCAGTCCTGAAGTCCTGTAGCTCTGGATTGACAGCAGAATCAGCAGGCAGTGGCTGAGAGGTAGATTGTGGTTGGGTAAAGTTATGTGTATGTGTAGGTGAGGGTATAGGTTCAGATTGAGAGGGAAAGATGGATGCTTGTTGATCAGGAAAGAAGTTGTAATGTGGAGGAGATTGGTTTTGAGATTGGTGAGGAGAGTTGTATGATGATTGGTGAGGTGACTGATGTGGTGAGTTGTAAGGAGGGTTGTAGGGAGAGTAATGTGAGGATTGGCTGGATGATTGATAGTCTTGAAGGAGTTGAAGTGGTTGAGGGTTCTGTGGAGGTGATTGTTGTTGCAGTTGTTCTTGTTGAATGTCTGGATGAGCCTGTTGTTGTTGTTGAGGTTGATATTGTTGCTGTTGTAGTGGTTCAGGAACTTGAATGGGCTGAAATGGAGCACTGAATTGCTCTAACATGAAAGGAGTAACCACCAGTGGCACATTGTCATGCTTTTTCTTGTTTACCAGCCTGGTCTGGATCTTAGCACAATTTCTCTGAATAGGAACAACAGGGGAATCAACGTACATGTTCCTATCAGCTTCATTCATCTTGTCATTCAGAAATAACATCGGAAACCTCGGATAGAAGCATTCAACTTTTTCATTAGAATGAATTGATCGTTGTGTAACAGACCCCATCTTTCTGATAATCTCCCTCAACAATATCTTCCCAAAATTGATCCGTCTGTTATAAGCTATGCTGAATCCAAAGATTTGCAGCATCGAAGATATATTGCCAAAATTCTTTCGATTAGTGGGAGCAAACACCTTTGCCAGGGTGTCGAAGAACACATCCCATTCAGCCTTCAGATTTCCCTTAGACATCTTAGGGAGAAAGATCTGAGCTTGATAGTGAATATCCTGAAAGAATTGCCTGATTTCATCATCTGTAGGATCTGGCTCAAAATTTTCCCTTGGAAATCCTAGGATTCTGTTCACATCATCAACAGTGATGACAATCCTCTTCCCGTTAGGTAGATCCCCTATTAGCTTGTAGTTTTCCAGGGTCGTAGAGTTGACAGCATTTGAGTAGTAGTCGAATAGTGGTTGCACTTGAATCGGAATATCAGCTGTAAGTGCAGTACTGGCTAGACACTGTCTCGAAAGAAATCTGACCCAAGTCTTGAATCTATCAGTGCAGTCATCAGGGTTCAGGCTGGCACAGTAGTTAGTCTCAGCGACCACAAATTCTCCGGCCATTTTTAATAATTAAAAATTGAATTAAGCGAGAATTTTTCAAATAAAAAGTAAATTCTCAAATGTCTCGCAAATTTCAACTAATAATTAAAACTTGATTAATTAATTAATAATTCGAAATATTAGAATAAAATCGAATTAAAAGTTAATTAATTTAAATGGCACTTAATCAATTTAAATTCTCTTAGCCAAACGCAGCCTTAGTCTCAAATAATCCAGCTATACACCAAACAACCCCTTAAGTCAAAACAAATTACTTTCAACCAAACAAAGCCTTAAATTCAAGAACCCCCAAATTCAAAAACCAAGAACCCTAATTTCGTTCACAAACAAATCGGTTTCAACACACAAGAGAAGGCAACGAGTTGATTCGTCCACACAAACACGGCAGATTAACAGTTCGAAATCACACAAATAAGTCACGGTAACACACGAATTCTACGAAAAAATGGACAGAGTTTCGGCTGAAATCGGAGTTAGACACGTAACCAAGCAAGCTTTAGAGCTTGAAATCGACAGTAAACCAGCAAGTTTTCGGCAAAACTTGAAAACCAGATCAAAAGAATGCAACCGAGTGTGTAAAACGGGGAAGACGAAGTGCAGAAGGCAAGACAACGTGATTGTCTTGTCAAAATCGTCTGAAGGAAGATTATATAGAAAGCTACTAAGACAATGTTAAATTGTCTTACCGAAAAACAAAGAGGGGGCGTGCAACAGGTTAATAAGACAAACGAATTGTCTTAGAGAGTGTAAAAACTGTTCGGGACGACAATCTCAGTAAGACAAACTATGGTTGTCTTACCGAAACAAAGCAGGGGAGTGTGTGAGACATCAGTAAGACAATGTGATTGTCTTACGGCGCGTGTAACAGCAAAGAAAAGGTGGGGCGGGCCAAGGCAATACTGAAAGATTGTCTTGCCGAGCCCTTAAACAGCCCAGTAAGACAAAACAGTTGTCTTACCGAATTTTAGAATAAAGAAATATATATATATATATATATATATATATATATATATATATATATATATATATGATTTTTGATTTATTTTAAAGATAAAACATTTTACAAATAAAATCAAAAATCTATAATAAGAATAATACTATATATTACACAAATATTTTGAAAATTTCAACTTTAATTAAATATAAATACATATGAATTTAACTTTAATTCAATAAAATGAATTAACTTAAACTCAAATATTTATGCTTAATTAATTTTGAAAAATACAAAATAAATACACATAATTATCTAAAAGCCTAGAGAATATTACAGGGGAGTATATAAGCACTTAGAAAATTACAGACTAATATACAAGCATGTGTAATTACTCAGGATATTATCAGATAATATACAAAATACCATATAAAATCTAATAATAAAGATACAATTACACAGAAAATTCACAAAAAATATATAAAAACATATAACGCATATGAAAACTATATACAAGAGAACTATGTCATATTTAACATCCCTAACTCACAAACCAGCTAAGAGAAAGTGGATTCATCCAGTTGTTTAGTGAAGATGTCAGCAATTTGCTCAGTCGTGGGTACAAAATGTAACACCACTGTACCATTCATGACATGTTCTCGAATGAAATGATACCTGATATCAATGTGCTTGGTTCTTGAATGTTGAACCGGATTGTTGGAAATGGCTATGGCACTTGTATTATCACAAAATATGGGAATTTTGTTTACTACAACACCATAATCATTCAGTTGATTCTTGATCCACAAGATCTGAGCACAGCAGCTTCCAGCAGCTCTATACTCAGCTTCAGCAGTAGAGGTAGACACGGAGTGCTGCTTCTTGCTGTACCAGGAAACCAACCGACGTCCTAGAAATTGACAGCTTCTAGACGTACTCTTCCTATCAATCGTGCATCCTGCATAATCAGAATCTGTATAGCCGGTTAAGTCAAAACCAATATTCTTAGGGTACCAAATACCTAATCCAGGTGTACCCTTAAGATATCTAAAGATTCTTTTGACGGCTATAAGATGTGATTCCTAAGGATCAGCTTGGAACCTAGCACACAAACATGTTGCAAACATGATATCTGGTCTACTTGCAGTGAGATAAAGTAAAGAGCCAATCATACCTCGATAGCTTGTGATATCAACTTTCTTACCAGATTTATCCTGGTCAAACTTTGTGGCAGTGGCCATGGGTGTCTTTGCCGGTGAAGAGTCTTCTAGATTGTACTTTCGAAGAAGATCTTTGACATATTTAGATTGGTAAATGAATATTCCATCTTCCTTTTGGCTTACTTGAAGACCAAGGAAGTAGGACAACTCACCCATCATACTCATCTCATAGTTACTCTGCATCAACTTAGCAAATCTCTTGCACAAGTTATCGTTAGTAGAACCAAATATAATATCATCAACATATATTTGTACAAATATCATATCCTTATCATGCAATTTGTAAAAGAGAGTTTTGTCTATGACACCTCTAGTAAAATTGTTTTCAATTAAAAACTCAGAGAGAGTGTCATACCATGTCCTTGGTGACTGCTTGAGTCCATAGACAGCTTTGAATAGGAAGTATACAAAATCAGCAAACTCTGGATTTTCAAAGCCAGGGGGCTGTTCCAGATATACTTCTTCTTCCAGCTTTCCATTCAGAAATGCACTTTTCACATCCATTTGAAAAACTTGGAAGTTGGAGTGTGCAGCAAATGCAAGAAATATTCTGATGGCTTCAAGACGAGCAACTGGAGCATAGGTTTCATCATAATCAATTCCTTCTTCTTGTGAATAACCTTTTGTAACCAGTCTGGCTTTGTTTCTCACAACAATGCCATCACCATCTAACTTGTTACGGAAGACCCATCTAGCTCCAAAGGTAGATTTTCCTTTTGGTATTGGAACCAGGGCCCATACTTCTTGTCTCTCAAATTGATTGAGTTCTTCTTGCATGGCAAGAACCCAATCAGGATCAGCAAGTGCTTCTTCTATTTTCTTTGGTTCTAATTGAGATAGAAACCCTGAGAATAGGCATTTATTTGTCGTAGCACTTCTAGTCTTGACACCAGCATCAGGATCACCAATAATTAAATCAAAGGGATGATCTCTGCTCCAAATCCTTTCTCTTGGAAGATGTGTCCTTGATGAATCAGCAGTATTATCATTAAGCTGAAATGTGTGACTAGTTGATCCATCAGCTCCCCCTGAGTTGTTGCCAGGTTGACTTGATGATCCACCACTAGCATTAGTGGAATCTCCAGTGTTTCCACCATTTCCTCCACCATTGCCCGGATCATTACCATCATTGTTGTCATCTCTTGTTGCAACCTCAGGTGGCATATCATCATCTGAATCAGAATCTGGATAGTTGTCAAACTTCAGAGACTCAGATGGATCAGCAGATTGTAGACTTGGAAGTTTAGTGTCATCAAATGTAACATTGACACTAACTTTTACTGACAGAGTGTCAATCACAAAAACTCCATAAGCAATTTTGGTATAACCAACAAAGATTGCTTCATATGCCTTTGGCTCAAACTTACTTAAGTTCTCTTCACCATCTTTAAGAACAAAGCACTTGGCTCCAAAGACATGAAGATGTTTGACATATGGTTTCTTGTTGGTATACAGTTGAAAGGGAGTTTTCATGTGATCCTTATTGATCAAGGTTCTGTTCTGGGTGTAGCAGGCAGTGCTCACAGCTTCAGCCCAAAAGTACAGAGGAAGCTTTGCTACAGCAATCATTGTTCTAGCAGCTTCAATCAGAGTACGATTCTTTCTTTCGACGACTCCATTCTGTTGTGGAGTCCTTGGTGCTGAGTACTGTCTGTTGATTCCATTGTCAGAGTAAAAGTTGATTAAGGTTTGATTCTTGAACTCAGTTCCATTATCTGATCTTACAGCTTTCACAGGAAAACCCTTTTCCAACTCAACTAACTTGATATGATCAATTACTGTCAGGGGAGTTTCATTCTTGGAGGCTAGGAAGTAAACCCAAGTAAACTTTGAGAAGTCATCCACAATGACCAAAGCATATTATCCTCCATCAATTGAAGTAATATTCACTGGGCCAAAGAAATCCATGTGCAACAGGTGCAATGGTTCAGTGATACTATTGATGGTCTTGCTTTTGTGAGATGCTCTCTTCGCTTTTCCTTTATGACAAGCTTTAAGAGATCATCAGATGTAAATTCCAGGGAAGGCAAACCTCTCACCAAATCTCTCTTGACCAGAGAGTTTATAGTTTTGAAATTGAGGTGTGAGAGTTTCTTATGCCATAACTGACTGTCTTCAAAAGATGCATTTGCATAGAAACAGTGATATTCATTTCCTGGTCCAGTAGATAGATCAGCTACAAATATGTTGCCTTTCCTGATGCCACATAGTGAAGGACGTTTATCCTTGGTATGTTTGATTATACATATTTCCTTTTCAAAGTGAACATAATAACCCTTGTCACAAAACTGGCTGACACTAAGGAGATTATGTTGTAGTCCTTCAACTAGTGCAATTTCTTCTATGATGATCCTTCCAACTTTATACTTGCCACATCCAACAGTACGACCCTTGCTATTATCAGCAAAAGTAACTGTAGGTCCAGTTGCCTCTCTAACTTCTGTCAGCAGGGATCTATTGCCAGTCATGTGCCTTGACGCTCCACTGTCAAGCACCCAAACAACTCGAACAACCCCACTGGCACCCTGCAAAAGACAACTTGATTAAACATTCTTTGGGACCCACACTTGATTGGGTCCAGCAAACTTAAAGAATTGATTTCTATCAGGTGTAACAACAGAGCCTCTTGGACTGATACTTGATTCAGACTTGACTGAACTTACTTCCTTAACAACAGCCTTATAAACCTTAGTTTTAGGCTTTGGAACATAAGTCTCCTTCCTAACACGAGGAGGACTGGCAGTCTTTGCCCTAGCATACTTCTTGTTTGTGTGTTGTCTTGGTGACGTGTTTTCATTTTTAGCATGCAAATTCTTAAAATAAGCAGACATAGTATTGAAAGCACAAATCATACAATTATCAACACCACAAAATTTATGGCATGCATCAAATATAGGGACAACAGGAGTATCAGTCACAATAGTAGGAACATCAACAGATTCTACTCTAACATTATTAACAGATTTAAAGTTCTCAGTAGAATGGCATCTATTGTTTCTGTTCTTACTATACACAAAGTTATTAGGCTTGTTGAACTTAGTTCTTTCTGAGTTGACACCTAAACCAGCTTTAGGCAACCTAACATTGCCTTTCACTTTGATTGGTTTCAGGTTTGTCAGAATCTCATCTCTCATCTCATTACTCTCTTTCATTTTAAGATCTTCCTGTTTGAGTTCATATTTAATGACAACAGGAGTTTCTAACAGAGGTTCAGCTACTGAGGATTTAAACAAAGGATGAGGGGAATCTTTCAAAACAAAAGGAATTCCTCTCTCCTCAGCACTCTTCTTAAAGGGAGTAATGTTACTAGCCTTACCTACAGATTTGTTATAGTCAAAGCCTATTCCAACAGTTCTCTTGATCTCTTGTTTATCATTAAGCTCTTTAACTATAGTGGAGGCATCCTTAAAGGGTTTACATTTCACTTTCTCTTCGTCTAGCTGAAGTTTTAAAGCAATCTCACCTTTTTCTAGAACTCTGACTTTAGCAACTTGTAATCCTAAATCCATAGTCAGTTGTTCAATTTTAGGTTTCAATACATTCATCTCATTCATCTTATAAGCATGAATATCTAAGACTAACGTATCAATTTTAAGATTGGCGGCTTTCAACTTCTTAATAGCATCATCTCTTTCAAGTCCTAATTGCATAAACAGTTTAGGGCATGTAGGATCTACCTGAAAGCTTCCAGCAGGAGGAGGTGAAGATGATCCAGTATTAGCCATGAAAGCAACATTCCCTAGCTCCTCCTCTTCATCACTATCAGTATCATCCCAGCTTTTGCCTTCTGCCAGATAAGATTTGCTTTTGAAGTTTTGACCTCCAGAAGTTCCCTGATGCTTTCTCACTAAGGCATCATCTATTTCAGCTCATTGTACGAATCTTTTCTTTTTCCTTGAACCTTGGGCTGCTTGCACTCAGTTGCAAAGTGTCCCGGTTCACCACAGTTGAAACATTTAAATTTACTTCTGTCCACCATCCCAGTCTTGTATCCTCCTTCGCTTGTAGAAGATGAATAACCTCCCTTCTGAAACTTACTAGCAGTAGGTTTGTATTTGTAGGAAGGGTTCTTCCGGAATCTCATGTTTCCAAACTTCTTGGCAAACAGTGATAGAGATTGATCTTCTAACAGTTCTAACTCTTCCATTTTATAGAACTCATCATCACCACTGGAAGAAGCAGTCTGACCCATCTCAGGTACAACAAACTCCTGAGTGGTTTTAGAAGGAACAACAACATCCTTCTTTTCTTCCGGTGTAGGTGATTCAACAACTAGAGCTCTTGAGTGGTTCTGTGTTTTACCCCATCCGTATCTCTGCTTTGTCTGAACTTGTTCCAGTTCATAAGTTTTCAGAACTCCGTAGAGTCTTTCCAGAGATATCTCATTCAGATCTCTGCTTTCCCTGATTGCAGTGATTCTGTGTTCCAGATGTTCAAGAAGGGTTAAGAGAAACTTAATTCGAATAAAAAATATTTGGATGTGTGTATAGGATCTGATACGGAAAATGGTATCAACCGCTCTGATGCCAATTGTTAGGTCCTGAAACGATTGTAGAAGGGGGGGGGGGTTGAATACAATCGTCACTAAAAATCGCGGCGGAATAATCTGATTTGAATTAAACTTCATAATCAGATTTTAATTCATTAATATAACAATGTTTTAAGTCGTTATATAATTAATAAGGTTCGTTTTAATGTCCACTAAAAGTTCATAGAATAAATTCGACAGGATGTATTTTAACTTAGTGATTAAAACAACCGAGTGATCAAAGCACGCAAAATTGTGGATATAACAATTGCAAGTTACAAACAACTTGAAAGCTTTTACAATGCTTGAACAACATACAAATGAAGAAGTGAAGCCATATTTATAGGAAAATCACTTGGATCTAGGTATGACAAAGAAAGGAATGACTTTCTAGCTTAGGAATGACATTACAATGGAAGATATGACATTATTACACAAAGCCATGCCATAAAACAAAGAAGGAATGACATTTAAATGGAATGTCATACTGCCAGGGGCGGTATGACTTTCTTCCTTGGCCACTACTCTTCATTTGGCATGACATTACCAAAGAAAGCCATTCGGTTGAGCCATATATGACATTTTAAGTCATATTTAATCAAGTCATACGCGCACAAGGACAATGTCTGAATCTGGGACACGGTATGACTTTTTAAAGTCATACCAGTGAATGTCTGAACACAGCACACGGTATGACTTATACTGAGAAAGTCATACCGAATGACATAATCAGCAAAACAGCCTTATCATGACTTTTTCAAGTCACATCTGAGAAAGTCGTGTAGCAGGGCACGGTATGACATTATTATATAATGTCATACCGAGTCATTTGATGCATTAAATCAGTTTTAATAATTATATAAATATTAGATAATTACCCACTTAATTATATTAATTATATAAATTCATAAATTAAATTAATTCGAAGGTCAATCAATTTAATAAATAAATTATACAACCAATTTAATTATTTTGATTAGTGAGATAATTAAATAAATACTTATAAAATTATATTTCTTAAGCAGCAGAGATTTCAGGCTTTGTCGAACGTTGTAGATCTTCGTCTTGATTGAACTGCCACTTATAGTTGATGCAGAACACTTAATCTGACTAGCTGACACACAAATGTACTGTCTGGTTCATCTGTATCTAGCTGAATTAAATATTCTTTATCAAATAAACATTTGAGACGTGGCTTGTTCGTTGATTCTTTTTCTTCGTAGTTCTTCTTCATTAGTAACAATAGTATGGAATCTTCTGAATAAATAAAGTATTAAAACTTTATACCTTCTGGACTTCTGGACGTGCTACAAAAGATTATTTGTACACTGAGGTTTGAACATATTAATGAACTTCTTCCAGTGGTGTGCAGCAGCATCCTGAAATTCTTCAGACATATAATTTCAATAAATCACTTGACGTTCTTCGTACGGATTCCTTTAACAGTACTTGCTATTTACCTTGCTTTCTTATCAGATTTGAGTTGGTACCTCTTTAATTACAAATAGGCTAAACATATGCCTTTCAATACTTCAGCCGTTCCAGTGGTTTGTCTAACACCACCTCGACTGTGAACCTTTATTATATTATATAAGGAGTCTGACAATCTTATCTTATGCTATTTCATTTGATACTAGATTGTCTACAATATATAATATACAGACAATGTGAAAACATGCATTCAAGATTCTCAAATAATTGTTATATACTTCAAACGAATATTTCAGTATAACCCTGACAATCTCCCACTTATACTCAAGATATTCTTTGAGTATATCAGTGTCTATTACAAGCAATCCACTACCAACTATAATAACTATGTGACCAAGTATCTGAATCCTATCGCTTCCACGTGCTCCTGAAAAGCCTTAGATGGTAAGCTCTTCGTGAAAGGATCTGCCCGGTTATCCTTCGATGCTATATCAGCCACAATGATATCTCCTCGCTTAACGAACTGTCGTATGAGGTGATACTTACGCTCTATGTGTTTTGCTCCCTTATGGGCTCGTGGTTCCTTGGTATTCGTCACAGCACCAGTGTTATCACAATAAATTGTGATTTGCTGCGGCAGATTAGGAACCACATCCAAATCCAGCAGGAAGCTTCGGAACCATATAGCCTCTTTGGCTGCCTCAGAGGCTGCCACATATTCGGCTTCCATGGTTGAGTCTGCGATGCATTTCTGCTTCACACTCCTCCATATTACGGCTCCACCACCCAAAGTAAAAACACATCCCAAGGTGGACTTTCTCTTATCCTTATCTGTCTGGAAATCCGAATCGGTATATCCCAGAGGCAATAAATCAGAGGACTTGTAAACCAACATATACTCCTTAGTCCTTCGCAGGTACTTGAGTATTGCTTTTACAGCACTCCAATGTTCCTGTTCTGGGTTTGACTGGTATCTGCTAACCATGCCCACGGCAAAGCAGATATTAGGCCTCGTACATAACATTGCATACATTATGCTTCCACATGCCGAAGCATAAGGAACTGCCTTCATGCTCTCTATCTCCTTAGGTGTCGAAGGACACTGACTCTTTGATAGAGTAACTCCATGTCTGAAGGGTAAATTACCCTTCTTGGAGTCCTGCATGTTAAAACGAGCTAATACGTTATCTATGTAGGGCTCCTGAGATAAAGCCAACATTCTTTTCTTGCGATCCCTTATAAGTTTGATCCCAAGGATGTACGCTGCTTCACCTAAGTCCTTCATTTCAAATTGTTTGAACAACCATGCCTTTATTGAAGACAACATCTTAACATTGTTTCCAATGAGAAAAATGTCATCAACATAAAGCACTAGAAAAACCACTGCATTTCCATCACATCTCTTATACACGCATGCTTCGCTTGGACATTGATCAAATCCATACAACTGGACTGCCTGATCAAAGCGAATGTTCCAATACCTAGAAGCTTGTTTAAGTCCATAAATAGACCTCTTCAGCTTACATACAAGATGCTCTTGGCCATCTTTAATGAATCCCTCTGGTTGCTGCATATAGATAGTTTCCTCAAGATTTCCATTAAGGAAAGCTGTCTTGACATCCATTTGCCAAATCTCATAATCTAGATGAGCTGCTATAGATTAAAGAATATGAATTGACTTAAGCATGATTACTGGCGAAAAGGTTTCCTCATAATCGATACCTTCTTTCTGAGTATACCCTTTCGCAACAAGTCTTCCTTTCCAGGCTTTCACGTTTTTGTCTGATCCCCTCTTTTTCTTGTAGACCCACTTACATCCAATAGGTTTTACACCTTTGGGTGGTTCCACGAGCTTTCAAACCTGATTAGAATACATTGATTCCATCTCAGAATCCATTGCCTTTTGCCAAAGACTTGCATCTTTGTCTTGTATTGCCTCTTCGTATGTCCGTGGATCATCATCATGTTCACCAGAGACCAAGTCCGAAGACTCTCCCAAAAATATGAATCTGTCGGGCTGTCGAACAACCCTCCCACTACGACGAGGAACTGGTGCGGTATTAGTGACCGTTTGCACAGTCTGCTCTGGTTGTTCTACTTGTACTACAGGTTCATTATTCGTCCTTATCACTAGTTCCTCTAAAACGATACTACTCACGGGTTTGTGATTCATTATATAGTCTTCCTATAAGAATCTTGCATTGGTGCTAACAGTGACATCCCTATCCTTAGGACTATAAAATAAATAACTTTTTGTTCCATGGGGTAGCCTACAAACAGCTTTACTTCTGTACGAGATTCTAGCTTAGTCGCGTTCTTGTTCAGCACATGTGCTGGACAACCCTATATCCGAATGTGTCTCAGACTCGGTTTGTCTCCGGTCCACAATTCTAAACGGGTTTTAGGAACCGACTTAGAAGGTACTAAGTTCAGAAGATAAGCTGTTGTCTCTAAGGCATGTCCCCAAAACGACTTCGGTAAATCCGAATAACTCATCATCGATCTAACACTCTCCAAAAGAGTCTGGTTCCTTCTATCTGCTACACCGTTCTGCTGGGGTGTGCCTAGTGCAATTAACTGGGATTCTATCCCATTCTCTGATAAATATTCCCTGAATTCTCCAAGCAAGTATTCGCCACCACGATCAGATCGTAGTGACTTGATACTTTTATTATGTCACTTCTCCGTTTTAGCTTTGTACTCTTTGAACTTATAAAAGCACTCAGACTTACGGCGCAACAAATAAATGTACCCATATCTAGAATAATCGTCAATGAAAGTGACGCAATACTCATAACCACCTCTTGCTTGGATATTCATGGGTCCACATATATCAGAGTGAACCAATCCTAACACTTCTTTTGCTCTATTCCCCTTTGCCTTGAAAGGCCTATTGGTCATTTTACCTTCCAAGCAGGATTCACAAACTGGAAATGGCTCCACTGCCAATGAGCTTAAAGGCCCGTCTACTACCAGTCTTTGAATCCTCCTCAAGTTAATATGACCTAATCTCAAGTGCCCAAGATATGTTTGGTTTAAACTAAAAGGTTCCTTTCTTTTATTAGAGGTAGAAGATGTGTTGTTCAATACCCTATGTTGTAGTTGCAGTGCAGGTTGACTAGGATTAATTATATACAAATTGTCTTGCAATGTACCAGAACATATAATCCGTTTATTCATCATAATAGAAACATTACGATCCAAACAAACATTATAACCATCCATAGCAAGTTTAGAAACCGAAATCAAATTCCTTCTAAAAGAAGGTACATAAAGACAATTGTTCAAAACCAAAATCCTATGAGAACCAAAAGATAAATGAATAACTCCTACTGCAACTACTGTTACTTTCGTAGCATCTCCCATGAACACGTATATCTCGCCATCTCTAAGCATTCTGGATTGCTGGAACCCCTACATAGAGTTACAAACATGATCAGTGGCTCCAGTATCTACACACCAAGTGCTCGTAGATATAGCCGCTATAAATGTTTCTGTAACTAGAGAAAGAAACATACCAGTATTGTTTGTCTTCTTAGGAAGAGGACAATCCTGTTTCCAGTGACCTTACTGCTTCCACCGGTAGCACTTTCCCTTAGGCTTTTTCACACCACCTTGAACTCCCACTGCCTTCACAGCTTTCTGTGTCTGAGCCTTTTTCTTCTTCTTATTGCCTTTCGGCTTAGAGGAAGAACCTTTCTCAGCCACATTCACTTGAACACTCTGCCGAAACAATCCTTCAGCTGCCTGAAGTTCTGTCAGCAGTTCCACAAGACTATACTGCCTCTTGTTCATGTTGTAATTCAAGCGGAACTGCTCAAAACTCTTGGGCAAGCTCATACGGACAATGTCAATCTAGGTTTCCCCATCAAGCTCAGCACCAAGGATCTCTATCTCATTCAGATGTGACATCATCTTGAGAACATGATCCCTTACAGGTGTACCTTCAGCCATCTGAGTGTTCATTAAAGCCTTCATGGCTACTTGCCTAGCAGCCATATTCTGATCTCCAAAAAGTTCCTTCAGATTAAAGAGCATATCCGAAGCAGTGGCCATAGCCTGATGCTGATGCTGCAAAACACCCGACATTGCTGCCAGAATGTAACATCGCGATATCTCATCAGCCTTTATCCACCGCTTATAATACTCTTTCTCCTCATCAGGAGCATCAGCAGCGGGCTGCTCAGGCTTGGGTTCATAAGTGCAAAACTTGTACTCCTTAGCAGTCAACACAGTGTCCAAATTACGTTTCCATTCAATATAGTTAGGTCCGGTAAGTTTGTTATCCTTAAGTATGGTGAACAGTGGATTAAAACCCATTTTATCCTGAGAATCATGCATGAAAAAATCACATTACACACAAAGAAGGGTGCATTAAAAATTAAGACCTGTTGGTTCCTCTAACAATTATTAAAATTAAATGCACTAACGTTTAAACACCATAAGTTTCTAGTACGTCACGATGGGTGACATGTATACCACCTAAATTTGTTTAAACGTTACTTCGGTCCTATTACTAAACAATAAGCCACGTTGGGATGGTCTATATTATTTTTCATAGCTAAGTGTATACCATCATCAAATCTTAAATTATCCGAAACCTATGGAACTTGGTACGCCACGATGGACGGCATGTATACCTTCCAATATTCTTTGAATAGAATACTTTAATTTAATATTTGTGTCTAGTTTGATTTTTAGGCAGTGGAGGAGTCACATCGGTCTCATTTAATACCCATAAGCCTTAGAAATCGCCCCAAATCAGAGATAAAGAAAATTCGTATCTATTTGTATTAATTTAAGAAGTTTTTTCCAGTAATATCTATAACATTCTAGACACCATAAATTACATGCCACGATGGGTGACGTATACATATTTTATATTCGTCTTTATGTTAAATTACATACAAACAATGATGGAGACCATGGGATTTAATATCATATTAACTCCCTCTCCCACTTAGAATTTACTTTGAGGATTCTAATATAGATGCATCGCCCTATGTTAGTTCTTCGAAGTCCACATGCATACTATCATAGTAATAGCAACACAAAGAACACATAACATGGCAACATACTATCATGATTAAAGCATTAATGAAAAAACATCCCTATGTCCATGTCATTCTAGCATGCGAAGGGTTAATATCACATGGCATAACAACACAGACAAGAAACATATAATAATAATAATCAAGGATTATGTAAATCATAATTGAACACATCCACTATTATGGCCCCCGGAATAACAGCTTCAAACTCATCCTTCAAAGATTCCGGAAAACTTCGAGAGCCCGTTTGGAGCCTAAACGGCCTCAGAATCCCTCAAAAAATTCCAAAAATAGTCTCGAAAACTTCTCAACAGGGCTTGCTCGGGTTGTAGCTAGGTCCGTCTCGTTTTGCCGTCTCCGAAAAGTGCTCGTTTGCCCAAATCAGACATCGTATGCAAAAGTTACGGCCAAAACAGTGCAGCACCCCCGAAATCAAATCACAGCAGCGGAAGATCTCTGTTTCTTGCAGCCCCGTTGATCAAACAATTACATACAAATTGTACAAACGAACCAGCCTATTCTATTACATCAGATTATAATCTAAAACAATTACAAATTGAATTACAAGATTAAACTATCACGATCAACCCTCGTGATTTATATCAGCCACGATAAACCACGTGGAATCCAAACATAACAGAATTAAAACATGGCCATAATAGTGGACAACGACCTGCATCACAGAACCACTACATACATGCATATATAATCATGACATGGACTGTATATCATAAAACGCAAAACCACAACCTAGCTCTGATGCCATTGTAGGAACTATCGGACCTTGGCCCTGCGTTTTATGATATTAATTAAAAGTTCAAACAGGATATTAACCTTAATCGCTACGGCGCAAGCGATTCAAATCCACATCTTCTACTGTATTCCCTGATTCTCTTTGGACGAAGTGTGGCCTTCGATCTCCCAAGGTGTGCCTCTCCTTAAAGCTCCAAAAACCCAAAACCCTAGCTGTCTCCTTGAGAAAAATGTCTACCTCTCTCAAACTCTAGGATGAATTCATTTTGGTGTATGTATCAGCTTTAGGAGAACGAGAATATATATAGGCTACAGTAGGGATCATGGACCATTAGGTCAGGCCTTCTAATGACATTCTGGGCTAGGCCCAATGTCATTAAATATTAATTCAATCCACTAAAGAATTAATATTTGCACTACCTTTCCTAATTCCGTAAATTAATTATTTAATTCGGCTCCCATATTAATTGCTTATAAATTCCCCATATTTAAGATATCGCATGTCCATTAATTAAATTAATTCTGACAATTAATTTTATCAATATCTTTTATCCTTGATCATCCACTCAACCTTATAATTATGAAAGAACAAATCTGCATGTAGGACTAAAGCATAATTATCTTTATGAGCTTTCAAGAGGACATCATCACCCGAATATATTTTTCGGACACGGTTTCCTTCTATAGTCAATATTCCACTCTGTATATAATGTCATTGCCCAATACATAAATTCGTAATTTAAAATAAATTACTTAAGTTATGAGTCAAGGCATGTGCATTAAATACAAGTGTCAATCACTATATCCGGATTAAGAACTTAAGCATTAATAACATCATAGAATCTTAGTTCTTTATTGTCAGAATTAAAGAAATAATTACTATTTTGATCACGTTCAATATACACAAAGTATATAAGTATTATTCAATAGTCAAGATAAACTATTTCCAAATAATACTTCAGCCGTTCCAGTGGTTTGTCTAACACCACCTCGACTGTGAACCTTTATTATATTATATAAGGAGTCTGACAATCTAATCTTCTGCTATCCCATTTGATACTAGATTGTCTACAATATATAATATACAGACAATGTGAAAACATGCATTCAAGATTCTCAAATAATTGTTATATACTTCAAACGAATATTTCAGTATAACCCTAACAGCTTCATGATTTGAATTTTGACCCAAACCTTCATTTTGAAAGTCTCCCCCTGTCATGGTGAACCTAGAGCTTCTTGACTGATTAGCAGTTGTTGAATTATCAGTTGATGCATTATTATCATTGATGTACCAATTTTGCCTATCAACTGATGAATTATCAGTTGATTGATGGTTGCCAACTGATAAATTGTTCCCACCAACTGTTATTGTTTCTAAAACATCTTCATCATCACTTTCATCTTGAATTTCATATTGAAACTCATTTTCAAATTGAAGGTGATCATGGTAGCCTTCATCATCTAAGCCTTGAATCTTTTTATCATCAAACACTACATGGACAGATTCCATAAAAATGTTCAATCTCAAATTATAGACTCTATAAGCTTTTCCAGCTGCATATTCAACAAAAATTCCCTCATCTGCCTTGGATTCAAATTTTCCAAGATGCTCCCCTTGATTTCTGAGTACAAAAAATTTGCATCCAAAAACATGAAGGAAATGTAAGGTTGGCTTCTTTCCTTTAAACAATTGATAAGGTGTCAACCCCTGTGCTTTGTTGACCAGTGAAATGTTTTGAGTATAACATGTTGTATTGACAGCTTCAGCTCAAAAATAGGTTGGAAGTTTTGATTCACATAACATGGTCCTTGCTGCTTCAATCAGGGTCATATTCTTTCTCTCAACCATACCATTTTGCTGTGGTGTTCTTGCTGCAGAAAATTCATGATGGATCCCATTTTCTTCACAAAAATCTTTCATTATTGAATTCTTTGACTCAGTTCCATTGTCACTCCTAATCCTTGAGACTTTTGATTTAGGATTGATATTGTTTACTATCTTGATGTGAATGATAATGATTTCACTTGCTTCATCTTTGAAATGAAGAAAATAAGTCCAAGAAAATCTAGTAAAATCATCAACAATCACAAGACAATACTTTTTCTTTGAAATTGACATGATGTTGACTGGTCCAAATAAATCCATGTGAAGCAACTGCAAAGGTCTATCAATTGAGTTGATTGTTTTGCTTTTGAATGAGGACTTTCTTTATATCCCAATTTGACAAGCATCACACAAGCCATCCTTGGAAAATTCCATCTTTCGTAGTCCTCTCACCAAATCTTTCTTTGCTAACTCATTCAAAGATTTAAAATTCAAATGAGAAAGCTTCTTGTGCCATAGCCAGCTTTCATATGTGCTTGCTTTGATGAAAAGACAAGTAACTTGATCTTCATTAGCTGAGTTGAAATCAGCTATGTACACATTTCCTTTCCTTTTTCCACTTAAAATCACATTGTTGTCTTTTTTGTTGGAAACAACACAGGCTTCTTCAGAGAACCAAACTTGATGTCCTCTGTCACATAGTTGACTCACACTTAAGAGATTGTGCTTTAATCCATCAACTAGTGAAACATTGTCAATATGACATTCCCTTTTGAAATTGAGCCATATCCCTTGGTGTAACCATTGATGTCATCTCCATAAGTAATACTAGGGCTAGCTTTCTCCTCAAACTTGCTTAACCGGGTGATATCTCCAGTCATGTGTCTTGAACAACCACTATCCATATGCCAGAGACTTTTCCTTGCACCCTGCAAAACAATCAAAAACCAACATAATTTGATTTTGGTACCCAAGCAGTCTTGGGTCCAACCTTGTTAGTTTTCACCTTAGGTTTAGGTGCTACTTCATCTTTAGGTTTAACAGGAATTGATTCTTTTTTCACCTTAGAAGATTGACCATCAACCTTAGGCTTCTCATCAGTCACAAATTCAGAATTATTCATAGAAATATGATTCATATATGCAGCATTCATCATAGGCATTTGGCATGGCATTGATGGCATGGCAAATGCATTAAAATATGGATTGAGGATTAATGGCATGCTTGCATACTGTGCTGATGGATCGTGAAATATTGGCATGTATGGCATTTGAGTGTTGTGAGCAGGCATATTCATGGTAGGATCAGTTAAAACAGTTTTTGAATTAGAAGCAAGATGGTTAATACTACCACATTTAGAGCATGTTTTCCTAGCAGCATTGCTATCAGGAATGTAACATTTTTCTTATTAACTCCTACCTTTCCATTCCTATTGCTCTTCTTCTTTACACTCACATTCTCAACAGAATCTAATTTTCTTTCAATTGCTTCTTAGACAAATGCCCAATGTTCACCTTCTTTTCTGACTTAACAGAACTAGATCCTTCACTTATGAAGTTTTTCTTTGTGGGCCCATATTGCTTGGTCAACACATCTAGTTTCTTCTTACTAACCTTATTCTGATTCTTCAATTGATAATTCTCATCAGTTGATGACTTGTTAGTCAACTGATGATCATTATCAGTTGATTGATCAGCTTCACTATCTGTTTCTTCTTCTAGTTTTTTCTTAATAGAACTCCAAGCACTTTTGCATCTCTCTTCAATAACCTTAGTAGCATGCATGTTAGAAATGACATCCCTGGAGTTTTTCCATTTAGACACAACTTCTTGTTCCCTCTATATTTGTTTTTTATAAAGCTTTTTTTCTTTCAAAACAACCAACAACTCTTCCTTGGCAACACTAGCTTCTTTTCTAAGACTTTCTAAAACTAGAAGCTCAGATTCTAGTTTGTTGTTCCTCTCAGATAATAACTCATTAGACCCTTTAATTCTAACTTTCTCCTTGGTCAATGATTTAAGAGAAACTCTAAGATTGTATATCTCATTAGACATATCATCTATGATTTGCTTGCATTCAATCTTAGACAGGTCTGAGGTGTTAGTAGTTTTTACCTGACCACTCCTTGGTGTGGTTGATTCAGATTCATCTCCAATTTCCATGAGAGCAAGATTGACTAGTTGTTCCTCATCAGAATCATCCTCATCTGCCCAATCCTTTTTTTTTCAGTAATGAGAACCCGTTCTTACTGTCTTAAGAGATCATAGTACTTCTTATTATAATCCACATTGTGATTAGAAGATTTTTCTTTCTCAGCTCTAGGCTTCCTGCACTCATTGGAGAAGTGCCCAGCCATGCCACAATTAAGCATTTAATTTTTGATCTATCAACCAAGTTAGAAGACCTAGGCTGATTACTTCTTCTAAATGGCCTGGCTGTAGAAGCATTCTTTTTAAACTTGAGCTTTGAAAATTTTCTAGACAGAAAGGCCAGGTGCTCATCTATGTCATCCAGTTCTTCTTGGCTTGAATAATCTTCTTCAGCCACCATCTTGTTCTTTCCTTTGTTCTTCTCTGTCCTATCTTCACAAACACTTGTGCCTGGTGTAGTTTTTGCAGAGCCAGCATTCTCAGGTTCATTCTTTATTTCACTCTTTTCAGCAACAAGAGCAACAGTCTTTTCCTTCTTGGAGTTTTTGTCCATTCCATCATCTTGCTGTATTTCCAACTCATAGGTCTTTAGTATACCATAGAGCTTGTCTAAGGTATATTCATTAAAATTTTGAGCTTGCCTAAGAGCCACAATCATAGGCTTCCATTCCATAGGAAAAGACCTTAGAAATTTGAGATTGGAATCCTTCACTAGATACACCCTTCCATATTACTTAAGTGCATTTAGCAGTTTTTGGAATCTGCTAAACACATCATTTAGGGTTTCCCTAGATTTGTATTGGAAGTGTTTATACTGTTGTACAAACAGTTGTATCTTGTTTTCTCTTACCTGCTCAGTCCTTTCACACAGGGTTTGGATGGTATCCCAAACTTCTTTGGCTGTAGTGCAGTTGATGACATTGTCAAACATGTCTTTGAACCTCTTTCTCATCCTCTTCAGTGTACTCAACAACAGTCTTGGGAAGATATTCATCCACAAGAGATTCTCCACCTGTTCTCACAGATGTACTCACTTTGACTGGGACATGAAGGCCTTTGTCAATGCAGTTGATGTAACTAGTATCCAGTGACAGCAAGTGCATCCTCATTTTCACTTTCTAGTGAAAATAATGCTCTTTCTCCAACATTGGAATCTTGACTTGATGTGCCAAAAATAATGATTTTGATTGCAAGCGCACAATCCCGTTTTAATATTTTAGATTCGAACCACAAGGACTTAAACAACTTTCGCGAAAACCTTAATTTTTAATTTAATCGAATTAGACCAAAAGATTTTGAGATATTTTGATTAATCTAAATTAATAATTAAAATAGAGGATTAAAAGAAAACTTAGCAAAAAAAATAAAATAAAACAAAACATTAGAAATCAAAACACTACATAAACTAAAAAAGAAAAAAACAAACATTTGAAGTGATGATTATGTAATGATTGTAATGATTAATCTAATGATTAAATAATGATTACATAATAATTAAAAGGAAAATAAAAAAATAAAAACCAGGGCGTGATTACCTAGGAACTGAACAGATCGGAAAACAGATTTATCAATCTATACTATCTATACTATCTATACTATACTATAATAAGCCAACATAGGTATAATTTGTAGTCCTACTTTTTGTTCCTATTTTTTGGTTTGATCGTTTTTTTATCGGCTATACTAATATTTTATTATCGTCCTCTATTAGAAGTCTACTCCTAACAATCAACAGAGTTTGGTTTGTACAAAACCAACTGCTACACATAACAACCCGATATACAGCACCGTGCGAGAGCAACAGCTGCCGCTGCTTCTTCTGTTGCCCTGCTTGCTTACTTTCTCTGTAAATTATACAATTCCAATTACTCCTCAGCTTCTTATTCTTCTAAAAATAAACTTAAAAATGGACTAATTGAAGCTATCGGAAACACGAATCAATAGCCTTCCTCAAGCCACTGGATGTCAGGTCTCTCTCTCTCTCTCTCTCTCTCCTCCTTTTGAAAATGGGTTTGTTTCATTTGCCTGTGTTTATGTCTTATTTGTATGTAATGTTATAAAGTTGAGTTTTTAAATCCTGGTGGAAGTGTCGAAGACAGGGTTGCTGTCAAAATCATCCAGGAGGTGTGTTTTCTCTCTATGTATACATACATAATTGAAGAACCTATGATGAATGTTATGTTATTTAAATTGTTAACATGACATTGACATCCATAAGCAGGATCAACTGTTGCAAGACTAATAGCAAAGCTCCCAGCACTTCCTCTGTAACTATCCCACCTTTAGCTAGAAGACCAAGTTGTAGAGCCTATACAGCGAAAAAGGTATGAAAATCAAAGGCTGGTGCAAAATAATTGCTGTATAATTTCCCAAAAGTTCATCGTATGATATACATATATTTGGTTAATATGTTAGCAATTTGCAGCTCAGCATTTACTTAGATCACTACCAGTCTACCACGTATACACCCGGCATATACTTCAAGAGAAATTAATAAACATTTGCTTAAATCACTACCATGTATACACCTGGCATATAATTTAAGTGAAACCGATTAAACATCATGATTCATGAGCATACTAAAAATGAACCAACTTAATTACTCATGATAAACATAAACATGATACAAAAGATCATGTTTATCTGATGCCCTTTAGTCTGTTTATGTGATACAAAAGGTATACAAAAGATATTTACTGATTGCTATTCTGGAAAAATATTATCTTGTTTTTCTTCTGTTCTATTTTGAAGATGTTCATTGCTCCACCATAATGAAATACATTCTTTAGGTTGATATGCCTTTTTTTCCTACAGTTCACTCTGTCTTTTGCCTTCTAATGTCTTTTTGCAGCTCCTGTAAACATTCAAATATCTTTAATATTGCATAGATTTTTCATGATACCTAACATCTTTTACTCTCGAAATTTTCCCAAAAAATCAGGGTCTAACAGAAATTGCTTCTTCACTACTAAGGGTAAGATAAGTGTACATCTCCCCCCACCCCATCCAAAAATAAATAAATAAATAAAAAATTCCACTCCTTAGTGGTGACTTAAGGCTAAGGGTATGTCTTGTATGATTTCTTTGCTAAAAAACTTTCAAGATTCAAGTAAACATTAGACATGAAACAGTTTGTAATAACTGAAGTTACCATTTCCTCGTCATTAGGCAAGTCAAAATAGTGTAACAATGTAGCTATGCAACTATCCTCTATAACCTGTTTTTATTCAGTGCATGCATTATGACCATCTTGCTCCACAATCAGCTTTCTGCCAATTTTTGTTCCAAGTTTGCACCTTCCACTGGCAACAACTCTTCATGGACAAAAAAAAATAGGGGTTTCACCCAAAGCCACTCAATTTTTTTTCCCCAAGATCTTTGAAGTTTGGAAAATAAGGTCAATATGGAAACGGATCATATGATATTAGACAGCATATTTCTGTCTTCTACTATCACCATCTTCTTGTATGATTCTCAGTGGTATATTTTCGTCACTGTTCTTTTGGTGTATTTGGTTTTGAACGGCCCTTACAGCTGCTACTCTTGCTGTAGTGGCTGCTCTGTTGGCTGCTGCAACAGCTTTGTTTACTTTATCCTCAACCTTTGAGGCAGTAGCTGCTCTCTCAGCAGCAAGTCCTTCTTCCTGATAGGTATAACACCAGATCAAACAGTTTAGAATTAAAGGTACTACTTGGACCAATAATTTTATTTGTGCAAGGTCAATTACTTGACCTTTAATGAAGTAAAAAGACCTGAATGGCCATGCTATGGTCAAGAAATTAAGTAAATAGTTTATACAATTTAGTATAGCTGAGCATATTCAAAATCATAGTTATATTATTTAGGTCGTGTCGAAGTCGCCAGCTGACCCATCCTGTAAACAACTGGTTATCAAGTGTCGGGCATTACCATATAAATCAAGCTTTAGGTACTCATGAACGAATTCTTAGTTTTTTAAAAATTTTATAGTAGAGGCTAAACATAGGAGAGGATTTTATTTCCATCTTACAAAATATATGTTTTGCATTAATTGATAGATAGGAAGACACAGTTAGCATTTTATTCTATGTAGTATTGTTTTTCGAAGATAAGCTTATGATTTCCTTTTTTGCTATATGCTTATCAGGTTGATGGAACGTGATGAGGAGCGTTAGAAAAAATTCAAAGAAGATCAGAGGAAACGTTTACGAGATATTGAAGAACAGGTATTGTGTATTAATATATACAAAAGTTTAACTTTAACAAATGTAGTTGCTTGCTACTTTTGAATCATGATCTCTGAACTTTCTTGAATTTACTGAAGAGTGTCCCTGAGATGACATATTTGGAAATTTTGGCTGGGAAACGCGGGATTAAGTTGCAAGCTGGTTTGTATTTGTCAATATTTATTTAGCTTTCTTTTAAAAGTTGAATTTGTGAATAGAAACTGATTTTTTGGTCAGTATTTGTCCCACCTGTTAAATGTCAAGATTTTTTGGTTTGTATTTGTCAAGATATTCTGATTTGGGGTTTTTCTTCTGAATTTGAATGCTTTTCTTCAACTTTGACCATGTCTTCTCACTTTCTAAGTTGTAAGAAGGATAAAGATTGTGAAAACTATATATATATTTTCTAAGAGCTAGAAAGCATGTTCTATATCTCATTAAGCTAATATGATAGTTGATAACAAAGTGAACGCATAGCAAAATATGCCTTCGAGTATGCTTACCTCAACAACAGAAGGATGGTGACAGCAGTGCACAAAGCAAACATCATGAAGCTTGCAGATGGTCTTTTCTTAGAATCCTGCCGAGAGGTTGCAAGCAAGTATCCAGGTATCAAGTACAATGAAATCATTCATTAGCTCACATCCAATTTTACATTTGTTAATCACATTTGTTGTCTTATCCATACATCGATCTCTTAAAGTTAATGTTATGTGTGTTGTAAATCTTTATTGTAGCCGTAGAGGAAGTATTTTTCTCCCGAAGCCAGCTTATTCACTGGTAATAAGAAATTGATACATGTCAAATTTGTATCTTTATTGAAATGATGTATCATCCTAATTATAATATGTGTCACAATCTTAACATAATTGTTATGCAATTCAATCCCTTTGAGCAATCTTTATTACTGCGGGCATTACGCTTGATGCATTTTTGCGGAAAGTTTTTAAAACTGGAAAAAGGCTGAGTAATGGTGATGGATTCACATCTGAGAACAACTTTGGCACTCATGGTATTAGTTTTTACTTTTTATATATAAGACATGATCAATGAATTGGTTTATCTTCTTCGGATCTTTTACATTATATTTCTTGGATGGTGATTTTGCTTTTCAAGGCAGTGTTTCAGAGAGAAACATGTGTCATTATAGGAAGATTTAATATTCATGCCAATAAGCAACTCATATTTTATCAAGTAATTTTGTAATAAGAGGCTCATGTTAGGATCACAAGATGATCAAATCCAAAGACCTTAATCCATAACAGAAGTGGGGCAAACTACTATGCCTCATATTATTAGTTTGTTTCACATTAATACACTAATACACGTCTGTAAGCTTGCAGGGTTAGGCTAGAATATAAACTTTTATCATGCATGCTAGGTCGTAACTATTATGCAGGAATTTTCAGATAGGGGCATCGCAATAAATTCCGCGAGCTAATAATCTTTTTTCTTTTTTATTACAGTATTTAAGAGAGAAGCATGTATTCTTTGTTGGGGGATTTAGTATTCAGGCCAATAAGCAGCTTATAGTGTATCCAATTTCTAATTAATATAAGGCTAATGTCAAGACCATAAGATAATCAAATTTAAAGACCTTACTTTGAAAGAAAAGTGTGTAAGATTAAGTGTAAGATTTGAAGAAGCACAAAGTCATGGCTCTCGAGAAGTAGGATTAACTAAATTTTATTATTTGTTTCTATCTCTAGAAATAGATAAAAATAAGAAATGATCCAAACAAATTAAGCCATGCTAAGGTGATATTTGGCAAGTTGAAGATGTAATTTCGAAGGTTTGAGGTAGAGTTTCGGGAAGCTAAGTACTAATGTTGGGTTTAAATATATTATAGGCCTAGGAGTTGATTTCTTATTTCTTGCTTTTGTGTGTGTATTCTTCCGTAGTTTGCATTTGCATGGGGAGGTATATATTAGTGTTTGTTCTATTGTTCATTGGTTTTATAATAATATTTTAAGTAGAATAATCAAAAACCTGTTCATAAACCAAAAAAGTAAAACTTATTCTAAAATAAAAAGGTTTCCTATTTCCTACATTTAATTTTCTATAATATTCCTTTTGTTAGTTCAAATTTATGTTCACTACTATTTCAGATTTATGTTGGACTACTATAATTTAACTTCAATTGGATTGTTTGCAGGCCAGTCCAAAATATATCGAAGCGTGGATTCAGTTTGTAAAAGCACAGTTAACTATGAATCAATGGAAAGCATGTACACACCAGAATATTTGAATTATGTAAGAATTCCAGGAGTACCCAATCATCAACTTGAGCTTAAAATTGGAGCTCCAATTGTTCTGTTAAGGAATCTGGCTCCTAACAAGGGATTGTGCAACGGAACACGGTTGATTGTTACTCAATTATGTTCCCGAGTTATAGAAGCTGTCATAGTCACCGACAATCATATTGGTGAGAAGGCTTTCATCCCACGTATTTGTATGAGGCCGTCAGACACAACACTGCCTTTTACACTCAAAAGAGTTCAATTTCCCGTATCCCTCTGTTATGCAATGACGATAAACAAAAGCCAAGGACAAACGCTAAAATATGTTGGCTTATATTTGCCAAGACTGGTTTTCAGTCATGGATAGTTTTGTGTGGCGATGTCGAGAGTAACAACACCATTGGGGTTGCATAGTGTAAGAATGAAACCCACCCAATTGTTGGCATGACAAAAAATGTCGTTTATCATGAGGTTTTTGCCAACTTGTGATGATAAAAACAAATTAACTTGGTTCTTTTGGGGATTGGCTAGATTTATTATTCCGTCTTGGTAATATTATCTACTTATGGAATTTCATATTAGGACTACTACATATAGCAGATTATTATATAGATCAGTTGGATTGTTTTAGATCAGTAGTTGAAAATGACTTCAAGATAGCCTATGATTTCTACTATACATACAGTCTTTGTTTCTCTTTTTTTCTTTCTTCATTGTTTTGAAGTGCTTGGCGTTGGTTTGTATTGTTATTTCATCTGGTCTAGCTATTCTTATGTCCTTTTTAAGTGTGAGCACAAGTCTGAAATAGTAAAGAAGTTACAGGAGAAGAAGCATATTTGTGGTATGACTGCAGATTGTGTCAATGACCACCCTTTTCTGAAGAAGGCTGGTATAGAAATACCAGTTGCTGATGGACCAGATGCAGCACAATAGGAATTTCACTACAAACAATCTGACTGGACTGATACCCGTGGAGTTCATTTATCTAAGAAGTAAGAAGTGTTATGGAGATGTAAGAGATTTTTATTTGGCATGATTGTGCATGATTTTTATATATCCAGAATAGAATATTTTTAATGAGGTGGCATATTAATTATATTATAATTGTATAATTTTTTGTACTGCAAACCAGCAGAATTATTACCTGATGTTCAATTCTGAACCTTTTGATGCAGTGATGTCAGTTGATGGGGAAACACACAGGATTATGAAAGGTGTTCATGCGACTATCTTCTGAAGCCTATCAGAATGAAAGAACTTAAGAATATCTGGCTACATGTTTTCCGAAAGAAGATTAATGAGGTGAGAGATATTGAAGCTCTTGAATCAGGCATTGAGGAATTCCAAATGATGAGAAATGGAATATCAGACTAGTCTGATGATGGATTTTCATTTTGTGGAAGTGATCTGAATTCAGGAAGGAAAAGAAAAGATTTTGATAACAAGCACAATGATAAAAACTTTGGTCATCCTTCTGCTGGGAAGAGAACTAGAGTAGTTTGGACTGTCGATCCTCATCAGAAGTTTGTCAAGGCCGTGAACTACATGGGGTTTGACAGTAAGTTCACAATATCTTTTTCCTTCTCAAATTGCTGATACCATTTGTTTTCTGATTCAAATGATCTTCAATAACTGGCAGAAGTTGGCCCCAAGAAAATACTCGAGTTGATGAATGTGCCCTGGTTAACACGAGAAAACGTTGCTAGCCACTTGCAGGTAGTTAAGTTTCAAGTTATACAACTAATCTTTGATTAAATCTAACAAAAGTTATGCTTAATCTAATAGAAAACTCTTGTCCCTCCTCTCTATTGTGCAGAAGTACCAGTTATATTTGAGCCGATTACAAAAAGAGAATGATCTTAAACCATCTCATGGTGGCATAAAGCAGTCTACTGATGCAACTTCAAGAGACCAAGCTGGAAACCTTGGCTTTAAGAATTCAATCAACATCACACATAACAATGCTGCAAATACCAACTTCCTTATTTATAGCAAAATGTGTATGCTCTAATAGATTTTAACATCTTCTGAAATCTAACTTGTGCTAGAGGTTTTTGATGACAACGGATAGTACAGATGCCACATTATGTTTGCATAATTTGTTTTATAATTGCATAGATATAGTAATGCAGCCACGAAATTTGTATCTGTATACATGCTTATGACCTTATAGGAGGCTTGAGCTGATGACCGGATACAATTTCACTAAAAAAAATTTATTGTCTCCACTTGATTAACGTGGGCATTCACATGGATAGAAGATTCCTAGAAACCTTATGATCACAAAATAACATGCTTAAATTTATGAAAATATTTTAATTGAATGTAAATACATTTCGATACCAAAAAAATCTGTACATAAAAGACACCACATCAGGCCTCAAACTTCACGATAATCCCACAAACAACCTTAAACTATATAGCAGCAATACTTCAAACAAACTCTCCCGAATCGCCATATAAATTACAACAATCAATTTTTCTTCACTTAAAAGTTTTCTTCAAACCATATATCAAAATTACAATAAATCTATTCATAATTTAATATTAACTTTGTTAATTAAGCAAATATTACATGGCATATTATATTTGTGAAAGACAACATAAAAATAAAAATCACTTTCTTCTATTGTCATTTTAACAAATTAGTATAAATGAAATTTCCACATTTCTATATAATGTCGTAATACCTAATATAATATTTATACAATTCATTTATATATCTTAAAAACATGTAACAAAATATTTCTCTGAAAATAATATATTTTTAGTTGTATAACAAAGAAAAATTATACAAAACTATAATTTCTTCTTAACCGATAAATAATATCTTAAAAACATGTAACAAAATATTTCTCTAAAAAAATATATTTTTGGTTATATAACAAAGAAAAATTCTCCAAAATTATAATTTCTTTTTAACCGATAAATAAAATATCAACGTTTCTAAATAAGAAAAAAAAACCTTCTAACAAATTAGTATAAAAAAATATCTAATTTTGTATTTAATATGATAATACCTATATGATATTTATACAATTCATTTATATATGTTAAAAACATGTAACAAGATATCTGCCCGAAAATAATTTACATTTAGATGAAATAAATATTCAGTATATAAAATAAAATATAAATTTCCAAATTTAAAATAAATGTATGATATATAAAATTTATTTAGCTATAAAAAAAAAATAACATAAATATTGGTAGTGGAATTCGTGAGAGTACTCGAAATGAGTTACCGGATAACTAATCGGGTATTTTTTTTAATTAATTTTTTCTCATCTATACTATACTATTAAAGCCGAAACATTAAAAGTTTGGTCGGTCGGTACTTGGGCCTAAATATGGGCCTATTTATATAATCAATTATTTTGGGTCTATCTATACAACCAATTATTCTTTTTAATTTGGGCCAAAGTACAGGCCTATCTATATAACCAATTATTCTTTTTAATTGAAATATATTAACTTCTTATATTTCTGACTGAAAAACTCAATCTTCTAAAATAACATTGAGAAACATAATAATTACTTTTTTAACTAAGATATATTATCTTTTTATAAATTTTCTAACTAAAAGATCAATCTTTTACAATTAATACGGATATGGGCGCCATATTTATACCTAAAGATGTGTACCAATATTCTAAACTTCAAATAATAAAAAATAGAGGGAGTATTATTATATTGGTCTGGCAACCGGTACTTGGGCCGAAATACGGGCCTATCTATATAACGTACCAATTATTCTTTTTAACTAAAATAAATTATCTTTTATATACTAAAAAACTCTATCTTCTAAAATAACATCAAGCAACATAGTAATCGTCTTTTTAATCAAACGCATTATCTTTTTTAGATTTTTTAACTAAAAAACCGAGTTTTTACAATTAACACGGGCGACATTTTCTTAAAAATAATATCATTATATATAATTATTAACATATAACATGTGATATTATTTTACCAAACTACATTAATAACATTATTTTTAAATACTCTAATGATCTCACATTAAAAGAAATATTACAAATCTAACCTATACTATATATTATTACACTATGAAAACCGAAAATAAAATGTTCAGTCAGTTGGTCAGTTAGTTGAATTTGGTGAATCGGTTGGTATTCAACCCACGGAGCTCTTGAATTTATAACATGTTATAGTTTACTTTGTATTATCTATTAAACTAAAACATCAAATTTAGTTTAGTATGATGGGTCGGTATTTGGTTTCATGCGTCTCTTTAAATTATAATATGTTTTACATCATATTATTAATTATTAATAACAAAATATTAAGAGGTTGATTGATTATTTTATATCTGAATTTATAGGTCTCCTTAAATTATAACATGTTAAAAGGTAAATTTTAACATTCTCATTAAAATATATATATGTTCGACCTAATTTTTAATTAGCCATTTGACAGACTTAACTATGAAGAATTTATCCCACTGTTAAATAAAATATTTATTTTACCACATTATTCTATCATAATTTTAATTTTACAATAAAATCAGGTAAATTTAAAATATATACGATAAAATAACAATTATGTTAACCGCCCGTGCAGTGCACGGGTTATAAGCTAGTATATAGTTATACCGATTGATAACAAAACTATCTACTAATATTAATATTTTAAGAGAATTTTTAATTTCCAGAGCAAATAAAACTTGAAAAGACAAAACTGCCCCCGTGCATATACATAGCAAAAAAAAAACAATATGGGGAGGTAATTTTGTCTTTTCAAGTCTTTTCAGCTCTTGAAATTAAAAAACAGCTCTGGAAATAACATTTCCCTATTTTAATAACACACTTGAAATAATGAAGTTCAAATAAAAGTTACTTGTTTGATAATTTTTGACATAATAATCATCCACAAGTTTTAATGATAAAACACATAATGTCAATACTTTGTAAAAAAAAAAACCAAAAAATATATAAATTTATGTTTAGTCTCTTTTGAAATGATTTTCAAATAAAACAATAAACAATTGAGAAGTCAGACTCGCATTTGACCTAAAGTACTCAGAGTTAAACCGAGTTTTGACCGATTTTTTTAATAAATCGATTTTGAACCCGATTACTCGGAGCTCAGATCAGATGAGGGGTTAAAAACTACTCGAAATGAGCACTCGACCGACTCGACGATTTGTAGAACACTGATTAATATTAAGATAACATTCACATATGGAAAACAAATTGATTGTTTATACTAATATTTTATAACATGGAAAAATATTGTACAGGACAAACTTTCAAAAGCGAATATAACCAATCGATTAATATAATTTAATAAAATTTTGTTTAATTAATAAAAAACACTAATAAAATGATATAAAGCTTATAAATAATTAAATTAAAATTATATGGCCGCCCGTGCTTCGCACGGGTTATAGGCTAGTAATAATATTAAAATGCATGCGTGGTCGAAACAGGAAAAAGCGGCAGTGACTAAAAGAAAACCAACAGAAGATGACAGATCTCCGGATTCACTACACTAGCTCGCCGGAATTCATGGAGGTGCCCGGAATTGCTTAAATCTCGCCGGAAAATTAATTTTACCGGAAAATCTAGCTATTCCAACTATGACAAATAAAAACCCACTAAACTCTAAACCAAATTCAACAATAAATTCTACACTAAATAGCCCTTAAACTACCCATTTCTGACTCAAACAAGACTCAAATTAAACCATATCAACTCCAAACTACACCAAATTTCAAATCTAGCCTAAACATAATATTTCCAACATAAACCCACTAACCTCAATGCAAAATTATAAAATTAAATTTACACCAAAAAACCCCCAAAAATACCAAAACCAAGAACAAGAACACCAAAGCATACCAAACTAACTCCAAATCAAGCCAAACTTCAAAACTAGCTTATCTACCATGTTTCTAACAAAACCCCATCAAAATACAAACCAAAATATCAACTAAATCATTGAACCCACTAATAATATTGAGAATTAAAAGGGGCTCAAGCTAAATACTAAAAATGTAAGCTTAAAATATAAACTAAAGGCTCTTTCAACCCACAAGTAGTTGGCATAAATGCCACTTTATCCACTTGTTGAAGGGAAAGTTGGTTATAGCCATAAATCTCAACAAGGTAAGAATGCAAGAGATAAAGAAACCAAACTTGAAATTATATAAATGAAAGTGTTTACAATATTTGAGAGATTACAATTTGAAAGAACAAGCTATTCTAGATGTGGAAGATGATAAAGGAGGCTACTAACAACTAGGTAAAAACTAGGATAAACTAAGCTAGACTAAGTTGGTGGCTAATGAGAGAAAAGGATGTTTATATAGGTCTAGATTAGGGTTTTAGGGGTAGAAGGGTGCTTGTGTCTTGATTTTCTTTTCCTTTTTTTTTCTTCTTCGTTTTCTTTTCTTTTTCTTCCTCTTTTTCCCTTCTTGCACCTTTTTGTTCCTTTTTCTCTTGAATTCTCGATTTCTCTAAAAATTCCTGAAAACAAAACAATTAACTAATAAAATACGAAAACAAGCAATAAATAGGTAGTTAAAATGTGCAACATAATGGACCTATCAAACGTCCCCATACCTAAATTTTGCTCATCCTCGAGTGAAAATAAAAAAAAAGAAAATAAACTAAGAAAACTAGATGCGATTCCTAGGCTCCTTTTCGTAGGCGTGACGGGTGATTTTAGGTTCACCAACCCGTTAAACTCGTAGACGATCTCTATAAGAGGAGTTTTGTCTCTTAAGGGTTTACAGAAGATATACCCATAAAATCTGTGAGACATTCTAGCAAGCGTCCTACTCGAATCTACTCTAATTTCATCGGTGTTGGCAAAAAGCGTTTTTAAGGAAAATACGGCTCAAAGACTCTTTTACTAATAATCAAGATACAGTTGTCTCTAATCTACTTGAATCGACACAAAAATTTACTAGAAATCCAAGGAGTGTAAGTAATTTAAGGCCTTTGATGGATCCTAATTGTCTAATAACATTTTCTCTTTTTCAACCAATTTTGAACTGACCCAATCTCTATCGAAACAAATATCTAGCCAAACTTCACAAACTCTTATTCTTCTTTTTTTTTTTATTTTTTTGCATTGACTTTATTTTGTCCGTTTTCTTAGGCAAACAGTGTTACCCATGTAGCGAGCTTTGGGTCAGTGACTCCCAAACCAAACGGTCTTAGGGCACTAGGTTTTGAAATCCCCCTACGGACTTAATTGCTCGAGTAACAAAGGCCACAAAATGAGACTAGTCAATCTACTTTTGCCATTTATCTAAACATTTTATTCATAAAGAACAATGGGTATTGAAGTAGTTTATTCATTTTCTTTTTCTATCTCTTTTTTTTCTTCTTTTTCTTTTTTTTTTGCTATTTTTTTATTCGTAAAGGTTCGATTCGACATTGTTTCAACATGTGGGTTCTCTCTCAGGTATCGAATAATATCACTAGACAATCTCTCCATCAAAGGTCTTGTGCAAATGTGTGTGCCATCTTGGAATTACGAGTACAAATCGGTCGATACAAGTTTCAAAAAGACAACCTTACTCGACTACGTTCAAATTATCTAAAAGACACTACATACATATTTTTTTTTTTGAAGACAAGCTAACACCAACTACTCTTAAAGTTCAAGTGAGGGAAAGACAACTTAGCTACAACATCTCTATTTTTCGATTTTTCTAATTTTTCATTTTTTAGGGTTTTTTTCATTTTTTAAAATTACACTAAAGCCCTCCCCATACCTAAATCATGCATTGTCCTCAATGTATGCAAAAGATAGAATTGAAATGAGAGAGTAAAGAGAAAAATACCTGAAATGGATATGAAGGGGATTTTTATTAACGAAACACTAACACGACCCACACACTCACACATTTCCTTCCCCATACCTGAACTTCACGAGGGAAGGTTCGAAAATAGAACCACGTCAGCCAATTCCGGAGGGAAAGATGGGAGGAAGCTTCGAGAAAGAGTCAAAATGTGTGCGAAAATTTTTAGGCACGAAGACTTTCTCTAGCATGTGACCATCGTTTACCCCTATAGGACAAGTATCACTAATGTTCACCATAAACCAACTTAATGCTTCTTTATTATCAAGCAAATTAGAGACTATGCAATTTTGGTCATGGGATAAATCACTAAGAATGATGTAAGAAATGATGTCATCCTTTCCTAAGGCGCTATGTGAATGATGGAACGAGTCAAACATAGGTGGTCCACCTACATGACTCTCAAAATCGGGCCTAGGGTCAACACTAACCATCTCGGGTGGAGTTTCCCATTTTGAACAAATGTCGTTCAATTCTCCTAACAACTCTTTCGAGGTCAACTCCTTCAAAGACTCTCGATAGTCTCTATTATTCTCGTGGTTGACTTTGAAATCCTCATTCAAAAGAGACTCAATCTCATTATCCTCAAAGCTAGACCATGTGACAAACTTGTTGACCACATTAACCCCTATCGGTTGTTCATAAAGCTCATTGGGTTCTTTTCCTACATTGAAAATATTTAAGTCTATGGTCATGTTTCCGAATGTGAGCTTCATCGAACCATTCCTACAATTGATTAAGGCATTGGATGTAGCAAGAAAAGGTCGTCCTAAAATGATAGTAATTTGGTTCTTAGGATTCGAGACGGGTTGAGTCTCGAGAACAATAAAGTCAACGGGAAAGATAAAATCACCGATTTTTATCAACACGTCCTCAATAATCCCCTTTGGCATTTTAATGGAACGATCGGCAAGTTGAAGGGTCATATTGGTGGTCTTGAGATCCCCTAAACCTAGGGCTTGGTAGACCGAAAAGGGAAGAAGATTCACACTCGCTCCCAAATCAAGTAAACCTTTGTCCACGAAAGTATTGCCTATGATACAAGAAATTGTAGGACAACCGGGGTCCTTATATTTCACGGGAATTTGATTCGAGAGAATCGAGCTTACTTGCGAGGTCAAAAAGGCTTTCTTAGGAACAATGGTGGTTCTCTTATGGGTACACAAATCTTTTAGACACTTAGCATAAGAAGGAACTTGTTGAATGGAATCTAAAAGAGGAATGTTTATCTTGACTTGTTTGAAAACTTCTAGGATTTGTTCCATTTGAGCCGATTGTTTAAGAGCAATGAGTCTTTGTGGGTAAGGAACCCTTGGCTTGTAAACTTCTTTATTGGGCTTTTGAGAGATGGGCCCAGGACTAGGTTCACTCATAGACTCACGGACTTTCGAACTCTCGAGCTTATCATAAATAGCGCTAGACAAAGAAGGGTTTAGTTTAGGAATCGACTCCTCATTTTCATTTACTTGCTCACCAACTTTGTTATCCACTTGATTTCCCGACCATAGAGAGATGATTGCATTAACATTCTCATGAGGTCTTTGATTGAGAGGAAACTTAGGATTGACCTCGGGTTGACTTGGCAACTTGTTCTTCTCTCGCTCACACAATGTGCTAGCTAATTGACTCAATTGGGCCTCTAACTTAGACACAGCTTGCACATTAGAATGCAAAATTTGCCTATCTTGGGTTAGTGAAAGGCATATGTTCAGCCTATTTGTATTTAAAGAGGTACAACTCAACTCAGATAAGAAAGCTCAGTAAATAGCAAGTCATCGGAATCCGTACGAAGAACGTCACATGATTTATGGGAATTATATGTCAGATAAATTCCAGGATGCTGCTGCACACCACTGAAAGAAGTTCATTAATATGTTCAAGCCTCAGTGCACAAATAATCTTTTGTGGCACGTCCAGGAGTTCAGAAGATATAAAGTTTCTATACTTTATTTTATCAGAAGATTCCATTTAACGAAGATGTACTTACAAGACGAAGACTCGACGAACAAATCAATTTCTTAATGTTTATTTGACAAAGAATATTTGATTTAACTAGATACAGATGAACCAGACAGTACATCTGTGTATCAGTTATTCAAATTAAATATTTGAAGTCAAGCAGATTTGATGGTTCGTTCGTTCGACAGATCAAGACGAAGTTATTAATGTTTAAAGAAGACGGGAAGCAGTTCTACTGAAGAATGGGTGATTAAATATTTAATAGATTATTATTTCACTTCATAAATAATTATATTAATTATGTAATTTATTTATTAAGTTAATTCACTCTCGAATTAATTTAATTTATGAATTTATATGATTAACTTAATTAAGTGGATAATTTTCTATTTTAAATATATGTCAAATTACATTTCAATCACCTACACTTTGGCATCAAGACAATCTGATTTGTCTTACTAATTTGTAAAGGATTCGGCAAGACAATCTCTTTAGATTGTCTTACCGAATGTTATGAAACTTACAAGACAATCTCAATTGTCTTACTAGGTTCCTGAAACAACTGCCAAGACAATCTTCTGTGATTGTCTGACCGAGTGCTCTTTGCCAAGACAATATCTTTGTCTTACCGAAGGAGATGACATCTGCCAAGACAATTAGATTGTCTGACCGACTGGATGCTTGCAAGACAATCTTAAATTGTCTGGCCGAATGCATTCTGCCAAGACAATCCAAGATTGTCTGACCGAATGGTTTCAGCAAGACAATTGCAATTGTCCTACCGAAGGTTAATTGTCTTGCTAGCTATTAAATTGTCTTTCTGCTGTGTCTTGTGCTTGCAAGGCAATCTAAAATTGTCTTGCGCTTGCCACTTTGTCTTTGCTACTCACAATTGTCTTGTCTTTCAATTGTCTTACAAGTACAAATGCTTTGCCTATAAATATGGCTTAGTATTCTTCATTTCAAGTGTTCATCACTTTGTAAATCAAAGCATTTGTAAAGCTTTCAAGTTGTTCGTAACTTGCTTGATCGTTATATCCACAGTTTTCTGTGCTTTGATAACCCGGTTGTTTTAATCACTAAATCTAGAATATTCCCTGTCGAATTTATTCTACGAACTTTAGTGGACATTAAAACTGAACCATTTTAATTATATAACGACTTCAAACATTGTTATATTAATTAATTATAATCTGATTAACAAATCATATTCAATCAGATTCACTTCCGCGATAATTTGGTATTGATTGTATTCAACCCCCCCTTCTACAATCATATCTGGACCTAACAATTGGCATCAGAGCGGTTGATACCATTTTACGTATCAGATCCTATACACACTCTGTAACGTCCAAATATTTTTTATTCGAATTAATTTTATTCCAAAAATTAATTTTGATTTAAAATATTTTTCTTTCAAAAATCCAAATCTCTCCAAACACTATTCACTTTAAATTCTTAAAAAATGAGTACGCAAAAGATCAGTAGCATTAAAATCCCACCGTTCAGCCAGGAACACTTTGGCCTATGGAAAAGGCACATGTTCCTATTCCTCCGAACAACGAACAGAAAATACATCGGGATTTTGGACAAAGGTGTTACTACTCCGATGAATGTCATATTAGCACACGAAGAGGATGGTGTGTTAATACCTCATCAGGTCATTCCGAAAGAACTTTCTGAGTACACAGATGAAGAGAGTGAACAGATGAACTTAGATGACGCTCTTCAACTAATCTTGGTTGAATCTCTAAATCCAGTGATGTACAATGCTGTTGTAAATTGTACGAACGCCAAGCAAATCTGGGATACATTAGAGATTATCAATGAAGGCTCAGAGGAAGTTAGGGAAAACAAGAAAGAGATACTGATGGCTCAGTATGAACAGTTTGGTTCCAATCCCGGAGAAGGGATTTCAGAAGTGTTTATCAGACTTAATAATTTGATAAATAATTTAAATCTGAATGGGAAATTCTATGACAAGAAAGAGGTCAACATGAAGTTTCTCTTAACACTTCCTGAACATCTGGAACACAGAATCACTGCCATCAGGGAAAGCAGAGATCTGAATGAGATTTCTCTGGAAAGACTCTACGGAGTTTTGAAAACTTATGAACTGGAGCAAGTTCAGAGTAAACAGAGATATGGCTGGGGTAAAACACAGAACCATTCGAGAGCTCTAGTTGTTAAGTCACCTGCACCGGAAGAAAAGAAGGATGTTGTTGTTCCTTCTAAGACTACTCAGGAATTTGTTGTACCTGAGATGGGTCAGACTGCTTCTTCCAGTGGTGACGAAGAGTTCTATACAATGGAAGAGCTTGAACAGTTAGAAGATCAATCTCTATCACTGTTTGCCAAGAAGTTTGGAAACATGAGATTCCGGAAGAACCCTTCCTATAAATACAAACCTACTGTTAGTAAGTTTCAGAAGGGAGGCTATTCATCTTCAACAAGCAAAGGAGGATACAAGACTGGGATGGTGGACAGAAGTAAATTTAAATGTTTCAACTGTGGTGAACCTGGACACTTTGCAACTGAGTGCAAGCAGCCCAAGGTTCAAGGAAAGAAAAAGGATTCGTATGATGAGCTGAAGCAGAAGTATGATGCCTTAGTAAGAAAGCATCATGGTACTTCTGGAAGTCAAAACTTCAAGAGCAAGTCTTATCTGGCAGAAGGCAAAAGCTGGGATGATACAGATAGTGATGAAGAGGAGCAGCTAGGGAATGTTGCTTTCATGGCTAATACTGGATCATCTTCACCTCCTCCTGCTGGAAGCTTTCAAGTAGATCCTACATGCCCTAAACTGTTTATGCAATTAGGACTTGAAGGAGATGATGCTATTAAAAAGATGAAAGCTGCTAATCTTAAAATTGATACTTTAGTCTTAGAAATTCATGCTTATAAGATGAATGAGATGAAAGTATTAAAACCTAAAATAGAACAATTGATTATGGATTTAGGATTACAATGTGCTAAAGTCAAAGTTCTAGAGAAAGGTGAGATTGCTTTAAGACTTCAGCTAGACGAAGAGAAAGTGAATTGTAAAGCCTTTAAGGATGCCTCCATGATAGTCAAAGAACTTAATGATAAACAAGAGATCAAGAGAACTATTGGAATAGGTTTTGACTATAACAAATCTGTAGGTAAGGCTAGTAACATTACTCCTTTTAAGAAGAGTGCTGAGGAGAGAGGGATTCCTTTTGTTTTGAAAGATTCCCTTAAACCTTTGTTTAAAACCTCAGAAGCTGAACCTCTTTTAGAGACTCCTGTTGTCATTAGATATGAACTCAAACAGGAAGACCTTAAATTGAAAGAGAGTAATGAGAAGAGAGATGAGATCCTGACATCACTAAAACCAATCAAAGTGAAAGGCAATGTTAGGTTGCCTAAAGCTGGTTTAGGTGTCAACTCTGAGAGAACTAAATTCAACAAGCCTAATCATTTTGTGAATAGTAAGAACAAGAACAATAGATGTCATTCTACTGAAAACTTTAAATCTGATAACAAGGTTAGAGTAGAATCTATTGATGTTCCTACTACTATGACTGATACTCCTGTTGTTCCTGCTTTTGATGCATGTCATAAATCTTGCAGTGTTGATAATTGTATGACTTGTGCTTTCAATTTGATGTCTGCTTATTTTAAAAATTTGCATGCTAAAAATGAAAACACATCACCTAGACAACACACAAACAACAAGCATGCTAGATCAAAGACTGCTAGTCCTACTCGTGTTAGGAAGGAGACTTATGTTCCAAAGCCTAAAACTAAGGTTTATAAGGCTGTTGTTAAGGAAGTAAGTTCAGTCAAGTCTGAACCAAGTATCAGTCCAAGAGGCTCTGTTGTTACACCTGATAGAAATCAGTTCTTTAAGTTTGCTGGACCCAATCAAGTGTGGGTCCCAAAGAATGTTTAATCAAGTTGTCTTTTGCAGGGTGCCAGTGGAATTGTTCGTGTTACCTGGGTGCTTGACAGTGGAGCGTCAATGCACATGACTGGCAATAGATCCCTGCTGGAAGACATAAGAGAAGGAGCTGGCCCAACAGTGAGCTTTGCTGATAATAGCAAAGGTCGTACTGTGGGATATGGCAAGTACAAAATTGGAAAGATCATCATAGAAGAAATTGCTATAGTGGAAGGACTTCAACATAATCTCCTGAGTGTTAGTCAGTTTTGTGACAAGGGATATTATGTTCATTTTAAAAAGGAGATATGTATCATTAAACATATCAAGGATAAACGTCCTTCACTATGTGGCATAAGGAAAGGCAATATATTCGTAGCTGATTTGTCTTCAGGACCTGGAAACGAAGTTCACTGTTTCTACGCCAAAGCGTCTGCTGAAGATAGTTGGTTATGGCATAAGAAACTCTCACACCTCAACTTCAAAACCATGAACTCTCTAGTCAAGAGAGATCTAGTGAGAGGTTTGCCTTCCCTGGAATTCTCATCTGATGATCTTTGTGAAGCTTGTCAGAAAGGAAAAGCGAAGAGAGCATCTCACAAAGGCAAGACCATCAATACCATTACAAATCCACTTCACTTACTGCATATGGATTTGTTTGGTCCTGTGAATGTTGCATCAATTGATGGAGGAAGATATGCCTTAGTCATTGTGGATGAATTTTCGAAATTTACCTGGGTTTACTTCCTAGCTTCTAAGGATGAAACCCCGATGACAGTGATTGATCATATAAAGTCAGTTGAATTAGAAAAGGGTGTGCCAGTGAAAGCTGTAAGGTCAGATAATGGCACGGAATTCAAGAATCAAACTCTAATCAACTTTTACTCTGAGAAGGGAATTAGAAGGCAGTATTCAGCACCAAGGACTCCTCAGCAGAATGGAGTCGTCGAAAGAAAGAATCGTACACTGATCGAAGCTGCAAGGACTATGATTGCTGAAGCAAAGCTTCCTCTGTACTTTTGGGCTGAAGCTGTGTCTACTGCCTGATATACCCAGAATAGAACTTTGATCAACAAGGATCATATGAAAACTCCATTTCATCTGTATAACAACAAGAAACCTTATGTCAAACATCTTCATGTCTTTGGAGCCAAGTGTTATGTTCTCAAGGATGGTGAAGAGAACTTGAACAAGTTTGAGCCAAAGGCATCTGAAGCAATTTTTGTTGGTTATACAAATAATGCTTATAGAGTTTTTGTAATTGATACTCTGTCAGTGAAAGTTAGTGTCAATGTTACATTTGATGACACTAAACTCCCAAGTTTACAATCTGCTGATCCATCCGAATCTCTGAAGTTTGACAACTATCCAGATTCTGATTCAGATGATGATATACCACCTGAGGTTGCAACAGGAGATGACAACAATGATGGTAATGATCCAGGCAATGGTGGAGGAAATGGTGGAAACACTGGAGATTCCACTAGTGCCAGTGGTGGATCATCAAGTCAACCTGGCAACAACTCAGGGGGAGCAGATGGATCAACTAGTCACACATTTCAGCTCAATGATAATACTGCTGAATCATCAAGGACACATCTTCCAAGGGAAAGGATTTGGAGCAGAGATCATCCCTTTGATTTAATTATTGGTGATCCTGATGTTGGTGTAAGGACTAGAAGTGCTACGACAAATGAATGTCTATTCTCTGGTTTTCTATCACAATTAGAACCAAAGAAAATAGATGAAGCACTTGCTGATCCTGATTGGGTTCTTGCCATGCAAGAAGAACTCAATCAATTTGAGAGACAAGAAGTCTGGGCCCTGGTTCCAAGACCAAAAGGAAAATCTACCATTGGAGCTAGATGGGTCTTCCGTAACAAGTTAGATGGTGATGGCATTGTTGTGAGAAACAAAGCCAGACTGGTTGCAAAAGGTTATTCACAAGAAGAAGGAATTGATTATGATGAAACCTATGCTCCAGTTGCTCGTCTGGAAGCCATCAGAATATTTCTTGCATTTGCTGCACACTCCAACTTCAAGGTTTATCAAATGGATGTGAAAAGTGCATTTCTGAATGGAAAGCTAGAAGAAGAAGTATATCTGGAACAGCCCCCTGGCTTTGAAAATCCAGAGTTTGCTGATTTTGTATACTTCCTATTCAAAGCTGTCTATGGACTCAAGCAGTCACCAAGGACATGGTATGACACTCTCTCTAAATTTTTAATTGAAAACAATTTTACTAGAGGTGTCATAGACAAAACTCTCTTTTACAAATTGCATGATAAGGATATGATATTTGTACAAATATATGTTGATGATATTATATTTGGTTCTACTAACGATAATTTGTGCAAGAGATTTGCTAAGTTGATGCAGAGTAACTATGAGATGAGTATGATGGGTGAGCTGTCCTACTTCCTTGGTCTTCAAGTAAGCCAAAAGGAAGATGGAATATTCATTTGCCAATCCAAGTATGTCAGAGATCTTCTTCGAAAGTTCAATCTAGAAGACTCTTCACCGGCAAAGACACCCATGGCCACTGCCACAAAGCTTGACCAGGATATATCTGGTAAGAAAGTTGATATCACAAGCTATCGAGGTATGATTGGCTCTTTACTTTATCTTACTACAAGTAGACCAGATATCATGTTTGCAACATGTTTGTGTGCTAGGTTCCAAGCTGATCCTAAAGAATCACATCTTATAGCCGTCAAAAGAATCTTTAGATATCTTAAGGGTACACCTGGATTAGGTATTTGGTACCCTAAGAATACTGGTTTTGACTTAACCGGCTATACAGATTCTGATTATGCAGGATGCAGGATTGATAGGAAGAGTACGTCTGGAAGCTGTCAATTTCTAGGACGTCGGTTGGTTTCCTGATTATGCTGTGCTCAGATCTTGTGGATCAAGAATCAACTGAATGATTATGGTGTTGTAGTAAACAAAATTCCTATATTTTGTGATAATACAAGTGCCATAGCCATTTCCAACAATCCGGTTCAACATTCAAGAACCAAGCACATTGATATCAGGTATCATTTCATTCGAGAACATGTCATGAATGGTACAGTGGTGTTACATTTTGTACCCACGACTGAGCAAATTGCTGACATCTTCACTAAACCACTGGATGAATCCACTTTCTCTAAGCTGGTTTGTGAGTTAGGGATGTTAAATATGACATAGTTCTCTTGTATATATTTTTCATATGCATTATATGTTTTTGTATATTTTTGTGAATTTTCTGTATAATTATATCTATATTATTAGATTTTATATGATTTTCTGTATGTTATCTGATAATATTTTGAGTAATTATGCATGTTTGTATATTAGTCTGTAATTTTCTAAGTGCTCATACACTCCCCTGTAATATTCCCTAAGCATTTAGATAATTATTTGTAATTATTTTGTATTTTTCAAAATTAATTAAGCATAAATATTTGATTCTAAGTTAATTCATCTTTCTGAATTAAAGTTAAAATCATAAGTATTTATATTTAATTAAAGTTGAAATTTACAAAATATTTGTGTAATTTATAGTATTGTTTTTATTATAGATTTTTGATTTTAATTGCAAAAAGTTTTATCTTTTAAATTAATCAAAAATCATATTATTTTTATTATTATTTGTTTTTCTGTTAGACAATTGCATTGTCTACTGATTGGCTCGGCAAGACAATTAAATTGTCTTGCTGAACCGGTTTTTCAGTAAGCTTCATACTACTCGGCAAGACAATTAGATTGTCTTACCGAGCATGCCGATTTATCACCTGTTGTATCAGTAAGACAATTGAAATTGTCTTACTGGCACGTTATTTATCGTTATTTATCTGCTTCGTTAAATCTCGGCAAGACAATCTTAAATTGTCTTACCGAGACTAAACTGGTGTTTGTCTTGCTAGTTTGTATTTAAACACCTGTTAGGCAATCGAACAAGACAATCTATATTGTCTTGCCCGATACTTCATCTTCTCCAACCTCGCATATACACACGACTGCATATATACACACACGATTTCAGTTCGGTTTTTCAAGTTTTATCTTTAAAAACTTGCTGTGGTTTCGATTTCAAGCATCTCTGCTTGCTGGTTACATTGATTTACTCGATTTCCTCTCGAACTGCTGTCCATTTTTCGTCTGATTCGTGCGAAGTTTTTGATCGGTTTCGGCGTGTTCTTAAGTTTACGACACTCTACATTCATTCGTGTGGCTGGATCAAAGTTTTCGTTTGGGTTATTTTGAAGGCTAGGGTTCTTGGAGTGTTTAGGGGAGAATTGGATTTAAGGCTGCGTTTGGCGTGTTGTTATTTGTTTTTCGGGTTTTTGATCCTAAGGGGCTGTTTGGCTTGAATTGTTTTGATTAATTGGGGATTTTCAACTTAAGGCCGTGTTTGGAAGTATAGTTTGTGGAGTTTAATTGATTAGTGCCATTTAAGTTAATTAACTTTTAATTCGATATTATCCAAATATTTCGAATTATTAATTAATTAATCAAGCTTTAATTATTAGTTGAAATTTTCGAGACATTTGAGAATTCATATTTAATTTGGAAAATTCTCGCTTAATTCAATTTTTAATTATTAAAAATGGCCGGAGAATTCGTGATTGCTGAGACTAACTACTGTGCCAGCCTCAACCCTGATGATTGCTCTAATAGATTCCGGACATGGGTCAGATTTCTTTCGAGGCAGAGTTTAGTCAGTACAGCACTGACTGCAGATATTCAAGTCAAGCTGCAACCTCTTTTTGACTTCTACTCAAATGCTGTCAATTCTAAGACTCTGGAGAATTACAAGATAATAGGGGATCTACCTAACAGGAAACGTATTGTAATCACTGTCGATGATGTAAACCGGATCTTAGGACTTCCAAGGGACAATTTTGAGCCAGATCCTGTTGATGAGTATTTCTATGAGTATCGTTCACAGGGAAGGACTAAATTCAATATCAATTCAAGTGTATTATTCCTTAAATTTAGAAGTGTAGAAGAATAATTGGGTGTTTTGTTACTAACTAAATTATACTACTAAGCAATTAAAATCTAAGATTTAACGATGGAGAAAACAATCCAGGAACAGGGGTTCTTCAATTGGTTTCATGAATGTCTAATATGTGATATCTTGTTCTCCCACTTTGCTAAAAACAATTCTTCTAATGCTTATATTGTTCTCTCCCAAGATACAATATATTGCCTACAACTATATCTTGAACGCCACTCCCATGATCAATCAAAATATAAGCCATAAACTATTGATACCCAAGAATTTATAGTTTCATAACTCGCATATTAATCTCCCGATTCAATAATTGAATTATGTCCATCATATCATGTACTAGAATTACAAATCCTCTCCCGATTCATTATAACTCCTATGAATACAATTAAAGGTTCATGACTCCTCTAATTGTGTTAAGCGCTCAATGATAGATTAGCAAAAGCAAGAAGAATCACAACATTATCAGACAAACATATTAAACCAACGAATACTTCCCAATCCCCGGATTAGAGGATTAGTTACTCTTAATTGAATAAGAAACTGTATATGTATGAGTAAACCAAACCATGAGTACAAGAGTCAAGAGTAGAAGAATACAACTTTAAGAGCTCCTTAAAACACAGGATGAATCCTTTGCTTTATCTTCCTCTACAAGTGTTTCTCTCTCTCTCTCGATACAAAATAATCTCCGATATCTCTAATAATCTAAACCCTAATAATAATAGTGTTTTTTTTTTGGCTCCTTCGAAAACAAATCCGGTTTTCTAAAATAAATTGGATTCTGAAAAGAAATTCGTAGGCTGACTTTCAGGCCTGATTCTGGGCGGCTCCAGTTGGATATTGACATCTGGACCACTTTAAACTTGTAGAAAATTCCGATATCTTCGTGTGGGCTGTTGAATCGCCCAATTCTGATGTCCAGAACTCAAGTTATGGCCCAAACAAGATTTGATTCGCAGTCTATCCATAAAATCCGAATTTCTATCTGATTAAGCCCAAATAAGCTTGATTTAATCCAACTTTAGGAATATTTATTTTCCTGCCATTAAACACTTAAAATCAATTAGTAATAACCCGATTATTTACAAAATACTAAAATTATGGGAATAAAATCATATAAAAACATATATAAATATATGCTCTATCAGATCCCTCAGAGGATGAACTGAGACAATTCTTTCCAGATATTCACTATCAAGGTCAGATTTTTCTCCCGAAGATGTCAAAGGGAAATCTGAAGGCTGAATGGGATGTGTTCTTTGACATCCTTGCCAAGGTGTTTGCTCCCACTAATCGTAAGAACTTTGGGAATATATCTTCAATGCTGCAAATCTTTGGATTCAGCATAGCTTATAACCGTCGAATCAACTTTGGGAAGATATTGCTGAGGGAGATTATCAGAAAGATGGGGTCTGTTACACAGAGATCAATTCAAAGGAATGAGAAAGTTGAATGCTTCTATCCAAGGTTTCTGATGTTATTTATGAATGATAAAATGGATGATGCTGATAGGCACATGTACATAGATTCTCCTGTTGTTCCTATTCAGAGGACTTGTGCCAAGATCCAGACCCGGCTGGTGAACAAGAAAAAGCATGACAATGTGCCATTGGTAGTGACTCCTTTCATGCTAGAGCAATTCAGTGCTCCATTTCAACCTGTTCAAGTTCCAGAACCACTACAACAGCAACAATATCAACCACAACAACAACAACAAGCTCAACAACAAGAACAACCGCAACAACAATCACCTCCACAAAACCCTCAACCACTTCAACTACTTCAAGACTATCAGTCATCCAGCCAATCCTCACATTACTCTCCCTACAACCCTCCTTACAATTCACCACATCAATCACCTCACCAAACATCATACAACTCTCCTCAACAATCTCAACACCAATCCCCTCCACATTATAACTTCTTCCCAGACCAACAAGCCTCCATCCTTCCCTCTCAATCTGAACCAACACCTTCACCTACACATACACATACCATTCCTCAACCACAATCAACCTCTCAGCCACTGCCTGCTGATTCTGCTATCAATCCAGGCCTACAGGACTTCAGGGCTGATTTACAGGTAGCTCAGGTACTTTCTAATCTCACTGATACCTTTAATATTGATATTGCAGATTTTGATTGTGATATTTGATTTGATTTCCAGACTCCCAGCATTGAACCTGAAAACACCCAGGTTCATATCCAAGCTGATGTTTCCGTTTCAACTACTGATTCTTCATCAAACACTTCAAACAACACTACTTCAACCCCTGTTGTTAGAAAGGTAGCCCGGAAACGGAGTGGGAGTGCACTTTTACGAGATTCCGCAGCTCTGTCTCATAAGAAGCAAAGGGTGGCAGAACCAGAGACAACTGCAGCTGCATCCATTTTCTCCCAAAAGGATTTGGACACTGAAACGGATCTACTTGGCAACCTGCAAGTACATCAGCCTTCACAGGCATCTGAAGGACAATTTGTTCCTTCACTTCCTACAGTTCCATCTCAGGGAACTATGGTTGTATATACCGGTTCTTGTGACGGTGTGAAAACTACGAGTGAAATCAGGCAAACACCGAGCGAAACACATGCACGAGAGGATAGTGAAAAATCTTTGAGTGTTCGTGAGGTGAGTGCACACACCAACACAGATCTGCTACAGGAACAAATGGCTGCTCTGAAAGCTGAGATAGAAAGGTTGAATGCTGAGAATGCCAGATTCAGAAGTGGAGAGCTAGTGACTCTGCAAGAGAAAGTTGTTGATCCCTCCTTTACTTCTCTGAAAAAGGAATTGGATGATCATGTACGGGGCATTCACTCTAGGATGGACAAATTTGATAAGACTCAGGAGCTCTGTCTGACGAAGCTTGACAACTTGGAGCAAACTTTGGCTCAAGTTGTTCAACACTTAAAGATCAATCCGTCAACATCTCAGTCTACTCCAGAGGATCCCTCAACTAAGGGGGAGAAAGATAAGGATGACAAAGATAAGGATGACAGCAATGCTGATGCTGCTGATAGGGGTGATAAGGGTGGTGATACTGATAGGAGTGATAAGGGTGGAGAAGGAGCAAGTGAAAAGGATTCTTCTGCAGCTAGCAAATCTAAAGGCAAAATGCCTGAAACTGAGAACATCTTCACTAATCAGGATTATGACAACATTCCTGAAGATGTTGATGATGATGATGCATTTGATTCTGCTTATTTTGAAGCTGAGGAAGAAGGTCGTTTCGAGGAAGGCTTTCTTTTCAATGAAGATCAGTCTGTGGACCCTGAGCACATGAAAAAGGTCAAAATGTTTAAAGCTCAACATGAAGCTAGCAAAGCAAAGCTTCAGGAACTGCAGAAACTGGTGGATGAGAAGAGGACAACTGATGAGTTGGTCAAGCTGGAGAAACGGAAACTGTGGGATGCTAAGTGCAAAGAAAAGAGAGAGGATATCTCCAGGAAAGTTGGTGAAAGCTGGGATATTGCTAGACAAATCCTCTCTGGACCTCAAAGGGAACCTTTCAATGATGGTAAGTTCAAATCCTTCATTTATGACCTGAGAGAGGCTAACCCTAATGAAGATATGTTTATGCGTGCTCTTGCTCTCGAGTTAGAATATTTAACTATTGGTGTCAAGAATCTTCTCAATGAATGGGAGATCATTATTTCTACTCAGAGAAACGGAACATTCAGGGTTTCAATTGATTTATTCAAGTTTCTATCTCTAACTGAAATCTGGGTGATTCGTAACAAGATCAGACGCAGCTCAAATCTGAATGAACTCCTACGTGACAGACTTATGGATTGTGCAATTCATAACAGTCCACAAGTTGTCAGAAATCCATACTGTGTCAAGTTCATTCACGAGGGAAAGTTTGGAACCTTCTACCTGGACCACCAACATCTTCTTAAGTATGATGTTAGTCAGATGGTTCTTGTATCAACAATTCTACGTTCCAAGGGCTTCGCTACGAAAGCCAAAGCTAATGCTGATACTGAGATTGTGAATTACTGCACAAGGAGAAACATTCAACAATACTTCAGAAAGATGAAGTACATTAACCAATCTCAGCCAGCAGATTTTATCGAAGACCCTGTGGACATAGAAGTTCAATATCATCTTTCATTGGCTCGTGAAAGAAAGAAGCGTGGAGAATCCACTGCGGCCGAGGAGCCTACTCAGAATGAGCCTTCTACTCCAATTATTCACTGTTCAGATGCTGAAGAAGGAGAAGTCACTCGTTCTGAGTGAATAGATTGATTAGGATATTTGTTAGATATGTTCAAGGAACATCCTTTTGAAATCTATTTATGATCATGGTTTAATGTTTAATGCAAGCCATAAACTTTTGCTATTTACATTCCATTGTTTAAATCTTTGTCTTATCTGTTAGTTGAGTTATCCTCTAGGAAATTTGCATGTTATGTTAACAAACAAATAGGGGGAGATTGAAAGGCATATGTTCAGCCTATTTGTATTTAAAGAGGTACAACTCAACTCAGATAAGAAAGCTCAGTAAATAGCAAGTCATCGGAATCCGTACGAAGAACGTCACATGATTTATGGGAATTATATGTCAGATAAATTCCAGGATGCTGCTGCACACCACTGAAAGAAGTTCATTAATATGTTCAAGCCTCAGTGCACAAATAATCTTTTGTGGCACGTCCAGGAGTTCAGAAGATATAAAGTTTCTATACTTTATTTTATCAGAAGATTCCATTTAATGAAGATGTACTTACAAGACGAAGACTCGACGAACAAATCAATTTCTTAATGTTTATTTGACAAAGAATATTTGATTATACAGATGAACCAGACAGTACATCTGTGTATCAGTTATTCAAATTAAATATTTGAAGTCAAGCAGATTTGATGGTTCGTTCGTTCGACAGATCAAGACGAAGTTATTAATGTTTAAAGAAGACGGGAAGCAGTTCTACTGAAGAATGGGTGATTAAATATTTAATAGATTATTATTTCACTTCACAAATAATTATATTAATTATGTAATTTATTTATTAAGTTAATTCACTCTCGAATTAATTTAATTTATGAATTTATATGATTAACTTAATTAAGTGGATAATTTTCTATTTTAAATATATGTCAAATTACATTTCAATCACCTACACTTTGGCATCAAGACAATCTGATTTGTCTTACTAATTTGTAAAGGATTCGGCAAGACAATCTCTTTAGATTGTCTTACCGAATGTTATGAAACTTACAAGACAATCTCAATTGTCTTACTAGGTTCCTGAAACAACTGCCAAGACAATCTTCTGTGATTGTCTGACCGAGTGCTCTTTGCCAAGACAATATCTTTGTCTTACCGAAGGAGATGACATCTGCCAAGACAATTAGATTGTCTGACCGACTGGATGCTTGCAAGACAATCTTAAATTGTCTGGCCGAATGCATTCTGCCAAGACAATCCAAGATTGTCTGACCGAATGGTTTCAGCAAGACAATTGCAATTGTCCTACCGAAGGTTAATTGTCTTGCTAGCTATTAAATTGTCTTTCTGCTGTGTCTTGTGCTTGCAAGGCAATCTAAAATTGTCTTGCCCTTGCCACTTTGTCTTTGCTACTCACAATTGTCTTGTCTTTCAATTGTCTTACAAGTACAAATGCTTTGCCTATAAATATGGCTTAGTATTCTTCATTTCAAGTGTTCATCACTTTGTAAATCAAAGCATTTGTAAAGCTTTCAAGTTGTTCGTAACTTGCTTGATCGTTATATCCACAGTTTTCTGTGCTTTGATAACCCGGTTGTTTTAATCACTAAATCTAGAATATACCCTGTCGAATTTATTCTACGAACTTTAGTGGACATTAAAACTGAACCATTTTAATTATATAACGACTTCAAACATTGTTATATTAATTAATTATAATCTGATTAACAAATCATATTCAATCAGATTCACTTCCGCGATAATTTGGTATTGATTGTATTCAACCCCCCCTTCTACAATCATATCTGGACCTAACAATTGGCATCAGAGCGGTTGATACCATTTTACGTATCAGATCCTATACACACTCTGTAACGTCCAAATATTTTTTATTCGAATTAATTTTATTCCAAAAATTAATTTTGATTTAAAATATTTTTCTTTCAAAAATCCAAATCTCTCCAAACACTATTCACTTTAAATTCTTAAAAAATGAGTACGCAAAAGATCAGTAGCATTAAAATCCCACCGTTCAGCCAGGAACACTTTGGCCTATGGAAAAGGCACATGTTCCTATTCCTCCGAACAACGAACAGAAAATACATCGGGATTTTGGACAAAGGTGTTACTACTCCGATGAATGTCATATTAGCACACGAAGAGGATGGTGTGTTAATACCTCATCAGGTCATTCCGAAAGAACTTTCTGAGTACACAGATGAAGAGAGTGAACAGATGAACTTAGATGACGCTCTTCAACTAATCTTGGTTGAATCTCTAAATCCAGTGATGTACAATGCTGTTGTAAATTGTACGAACGCCAAGCAAATCTGGGATACATTAGAGATTATCAATGAAGGCTCAGAGGAAGTTAGGGAAAACAAGAAAGAGATACTGATGGCTCAGTATGAACAGTTTGGTTCCAATCCCGGAGAAGGGATTTCAGAAGTGTTTATCAGACTTAATAATTTGATAAATAATTTAAATCTGAATGGGAAATTCTATGACAAGAAAGAGGTCAACATGAAGTTTCTCTTAACACTTCCTGAACATCTGGAACACAGAATCACTGCCATCAGGGAAAGCAGAGATCTGAATGAGATTTCTCTGGAAATACTCTACGGAGTTTTGAAAACTTATGAACTGGAGCAAGTTCAGAGTAAACAGAGATATGGCTGGGGTAAAACACAGAACCATTCGAGAGCTCTAGTTGTTAAGTCACCTGCACCGGAAGAAAAGAAGGATGTTGTTGTTCCTTCTAAGACTACTCAGGAATTGGGTTAGGAAATGAATTCGGACTTTGGTTTGAGCAAGAGTTTGGGTTGGGCCTTTGTTGAAAATTTGGTTGATGAGTTTGAAAAGGATTTGGGCCTTGATTTTGAAAAATTTGACCTTGGGTCCATGAGAAATTCGGGTGATTTCTCCAGCTCGGATTGTACGTGGGTGCAAATGGGTCATCCCTAGGATTTTGAAACATTGCATTTACTTGTTCAAACTCGTGCGAGGGTAGGGTTGCGGGATTGTAATTCGGGCACGTTGACATTTGTGGGAGAGATTTACTGGTTTCTAAAGTTTCGAGTCTCTTAGTCAGGGTAGCTAATTTGGCATCGGTTGCCATATTGTTTCCTATCGAGTGCAAACCCCTAGAGCTAGACGACTCAATCGACTTTTTGGGTTCCCTAGTTGACTCCCACAACATAGTCTTTTCCGCTAAATCTTCAAAAAATTCCCACCCTTGATCTTCATCTTTCTCCATGAATTTACCTTGGCACATAGACTCTAATAACGCAGTGGTTTGACTATCTAAGGCCTCGTAAAATATTTTGCAAAGTCTCCATTTTTCTATTCCGTGGTGGGGGCATTGTGATAGGAGAGTTTTAAAATGATCAAAGAATTTCCAAAAAGACTCATTTTCCCTTTGATGAAATTGATTTATTTCATTTGTAATTCGAGTACTCTTATGATTTGGAAAATACTTTTTAAGAAAAACCACCACAAACCCCTCCCAAGTGGAAATAGAATTGACGGGTAGACTATACAACCATTTTTTAGCATTTTCTTTTCAAGCAAAGTTGATTAGTCTAAGCCGAATGGAGTCTTTACTCAATTGTTGGAGTTTTTGCAAACTGCAAACCTCCTCAAATTCTTGAATAAAGAGATATGGATCCTCACCTTCACTCCCTAAAAACTTAGGCAACATGCTAATGTGATTTGCCTTAATTTCGAAATTATTCCCATTAACGGGAGGAAGGGTGATGCACGATAGTTGAGCAGAACGGGATGGGTAACAACGGTCTTTAAGAGACAACGCCATGTTTACTATCGGTTCTGGAACTTCTAGGATTTCGGTATCGGAAGAAGATGAAGAAGGAATCTCGATAATCGGTCTAACTAATCTAGACGATTCGTTCCTGACCCAAGTAGTTCGCATAAACGATAAACATGTAGCAAATAAGTGCAAAAATTAAAACAAACAAAAGAAAGGGTGTAAAAGCGAAAGAAAAACCTAAATCTAGGGTTCCCTAATAAAAATGAACTAGACCTTGCTCCTAACGTTAAGGACCACCAAAAACTCGATAAATCCAAAATTATTCGGACCGGTTTAGCCAGTTTGGAGCAGGCATTGCCAAGAGGCCAATCTTCGCGCTTAGACACCAAACCTTAATCGGCCAGGTAAGCTTTCGCTTGTCCTTAGACACCGAAGAGTCGGAATAATTAAAGATTACCTCGTCTTTTAGGTACCTTCCTAATTGAGCGCGAAATCCTAGGGGCTAACGTCTAACTTTTTTTATTAAAAGGCTAGGGAAATGCAAAAATGAGGAAATTAGTTGTTGTGGGCCAAGGAAAGAGTGATGAAATCCCTTCCCTTATCTTATGAATGGGTTTTGCCCTTAAAATTTATTTAAATGATGCACCACACAACGAGATAATAAAAGCGGTAAACAAATATGGATGCTTCTACACTACGTGATTTAATCTAAAGAAAGGAAGAAATTAACGTACCTTAGGGTCCTCCAGCGATCACCACAAATATAGGGACGAAAATTTAAAACCAAAAATTAAAATCTAGATAATGTGCCCTAAGTGATTAAATGCATGATGTAACACATATGTAATTCTATCTAATATTTTTGGATTTTAAAAATTTTAATTTGTTTTTGTTTTTTTCAATTTTAAATTTTTTGTGATTTTCTAAATAAAAAAAATTGAAATAGGAGAGAGATACAAGTTACCGAAGCAAGCTTCCAATACTCCAAGAATATTCTCCACTTATTCCAAGCTAGCTCATATTCCTCCAATTTCCTAAAATTCAACCAAAAAGAAGTGAGAGAATATTAAAAAAAAAAAATTAATCCGAAAAATTAAAAATTAAGGCGTGAAAATTAATTTTAAGTCCCCGGCAGCGGCGCCAAAAACTTGATATGCCAAAAATAATGATTTTGATTGCAAGCGCACAATCCCGTTTTAATATTTTAGATTCGAACCACAAGGACTTAAACAACTTTCGCAAAAACCTTAATGTTTAATTTAATCGAATTAGACCAAAAAAATTTGAGATATTTTGATTAATCTAAATTAATAATTAAAATAGAGGATTAAAAGAAAACTTCGCAAAAAAAAATAAAAAAATAAAACAAAACATTAGAAATCAAAACACTACGTAAACTAAAAAAGAAAAAAACAAACAATTGAAGTGATGATTATGTAATGATTGTAATGATTAATCTAATGATTAAATAATGATTACATAATAATTAAAAGGAAAATAAAAAAATAAAAACCAAGGCGTGATTACCCAGGAACAGAACAGATCGGAAAACAGATTTATCAATAATAATATTAAAATGCATGCGTGGTCGAAACAGGAAAAAGCGGCAGTGACTAAAAGAAAACCAACAGAAGATGACCGATCTCCGGATTCACTACACTAGCTCGCCGGAATTCATGGAGGTGCCCGGAATAGTTTAAATCTCGCCGAAAAATTAATTTTACCGGAAAATCTAGCTATTCCAACTATGACAAATAAAAACCCACTAAACTCTAAACCAAATTCAACAAAATAAATTCTACACTAAATAGCCCTTAAACTACCCATTTTTGACTCAAACAAGACTCAAATTAAACATATCAACTCCAAACTACACCAAATTTCAAATCTAGCCTAAACATAATATTTCCAACATAAACCCACTAACCTCAATTCAAAATCATAAAATAAAATTTACACCAAAAAACCCCCAAAAATACCAAAACCAAGAACAAGAACAACACCAAAGCATACCAAACCAACTCCAAATCAAGCCAAACTTCAAAACTAGCTTATCTACCATGTTTCTAACAAAACCCCATCAAAATACAAACCAAAATATCAACTAAATCATTGAACCCACTAATAATATTGAGAATTAAAAGGGGCTCAAGCTAAATACTAAAAATGTAAGCTTAATATATAAACTAAAGGCTCTTTCAACCTACAAGTAGTTGGCATAAATGCCACTTTATCCACTTGTTGAAGGGAAAGTTGGTCATAGCCATAAATCTCAACAAGGTAAGAATGCAAGAGATAAAGAAACCAAACTTGAACTTATATAGATGAAAGTGTTTACAATATTTGAGAGATTACAATTTGAAAGAACAAGCTATTCTAGATGTGGAAGATGATAAAGGAGGCTACTTACAACTAGGTAAAAACTAGGATAAACTAAGCTAGACTAAGTTGGTGGCTAATGAGAGAAAAGGATGTTTATATAGGTCTAGATTAGGGTTTTAGGGGTAGAAGGGTCCTTGTGTCTTGATTTTCTTTTCCTTTTTTTTCTTCTTCTTCTTCTTTTCTTTTTCTTCCTCTTTTTCCCTTCTTGCACCTTTTTGTTCCTTTTTCACTTGAATTCTCGGTTTCTCTAAAAATTCCTGAAAACAAAACAATTAACTAATAAAATACGAAAACAAGCAATAAATAGGTAGTTAAAATGTGCAACATAATGGACCTATCATGACTCCTTCATCTTTCCTTCCAATGATTCTTTGTTTAAGATCTTTAACTTCTTGTATGTTAGAAGCCTAGCTCTGATACCAATTGTTATTTAACAAAGAAACAATGTGTTGGATTGTAGAAGGGGGGGTTGATTACAATCTTTTGCAAAGTATACAAATTTCTAACAGAGATTGTATTCAAGCTTGTAATTGACAAGAACAAGAAATGTAAACTAACTGAAATAATAAAGAAACTAGTCTTTCAAAATTTCAGGTGGATTGTTTTGATCCACCGAAGAGATTTTATATAAGAAGAAATCTCCAAGAAAATTATTCTTGGCTGCTTACAAGTTGGAAGTGCTCACCTTAACAGATTTTGATCTCAAGGAGTTCTAGGTTTGCGCTTCAATTTTTTCTTGTACAATTGATACAGAAAAAAAAACTACATCAGTTGGTATATATTCACCAACTGATAATCTATTTTCTATTCTAAACTAAACTAGCTTTACCATACTCCTTTTCTGTCTATACTATTACAAGGAACTTTTGTTCTCATATTAGGTCCTATAAACTCACTATATAATATGATATAGTGATCACAATCTGTAACACAGTAAGACAATATGAGTAATTGGAATCAATAAACTCTTATATTCACAAAGCTTCTATAGTTACAAAAACTCTCTCAGTGATTTATATTGTATCACTAAGAGCTGCTAGGGTTCTTAACAATATACTCGATAACTCAACTCCTATAGAGTAACCCTAATCTGTGTTTATATAGACACAGTTACAAAATCAATCTCTGATTTGATATCCTATAAATCAGCTAATAAATCTATCAATCAAAGATTGCTCCAGTTTTCTGTTCAGTTTCCATAGTCAGCAAATCACTCCTCAGCTTCTATCCTTCCTTGAAGTATATCCGCTTCTGAGCTCTTTCCACGTGTAAACTCTGATAGATCTTGACTATGTAAACTCTGATCAGACTTTATTAAACTCTGTCAGACTTTGCTAAACTCTGATCAGCTTCCAGTTCAAACTCTGATGATTCCTGTTCTAAACAAACCTGAAGAACATTAGTAATCATCAATTATATCTAACAATCTCCCCCAACTTGTGCATAAATAACTTATGTGCAAGTTAACAGATAATTGATGATGTCAAAACATTTAAGTCAAATGCAACAGAGTTTAACTATATAACAGAAAACTTTTAAAACTTACAGATACTTTACTCCTTAGCTGCATAGACACCATTTGCTGTCTTTAGATACTCTCTGAGGAGTTCTTTCTCAGCTTCTTCAAGCACTGCAATCATTTGTCTCTTGATCTCTCTCAGCTCTGGATCTGAAACTCCAGTTTGATAAATTGCAGCTCTGAGATCATAGATCTTGTTCTTCTTCAAGTCCCTATCCAGCCTGATATTGTAAGCTTTATTAGACTCTTCATTAAATGCAAGAGTTCTAATTCCACCTATTGTTTCAATCTTTGCTGAATTTTTCTTCATCTCCACCAGCTGTCCTTTATGATTGAGATATTTGGGAATGAAAGGTCCAGCATTTTTATTTCCTGTAATCCCCATCTTCCTTCTGATTTGATCTTTTAGTAGGTTGGAGATGTGTTGTCCTGACTTGTTCTTCACTTGAAATATGTATGATACATATCTCAATTCTTCCCAGTGTTTAGCATATAGATCTGCTTCAAGTACTCTAAACACTATTCCATCAGACATGAAGTAGATAAGGATATTATCTCCTCTGTCATTCTTTACCAACTGGACTGAATCAAGTTTGTCCATTTTGTCTTGCAATACTCCAATCTTGGGAGCACAGAGAGATGAGGGGTCATCTGGTCTTGATCCTATACTCTGATCAAACTTTTCATATTTGGATCCCAGCCCTCCTTTATCTCTTCCTGCCTTTTGATGAGAAAATGGTTTAATTGAGCCTTTTTCAAAACTTGTTTCAGTCATCAGAGTAGGCTTTGCAAATCCAGCCAGTGGAGTAGTTGTTGGTTTGAACACAGCTTGAGCTTTGTCAGAGACTGTGTCTTTCTTTGCTTCCTTATTGACTTGAGCTGTGTCAGAGGTCAATCTTTCTTTTTGAGGTTCTGCAACATGAGCTTTGTCAGAGATTGCAGCTTCTGTTTTCTTTTCCTTCACAACTTGATCCTTGTCAGAGGTTGTAGACTTCTTCTTTTCCCATCCTTTCTCCAGATTTTCATCTACTTTGCTTTTACCCTTGGAGGTGTATTCATCTTTGGAGTATACCTTCTTGATTGGTAAACTCTGATCAGCAACAGTAGCTTCCTTGATCTGTATTCCTTTTTCTTTTGGCTTGGTAGTTGAAGGCTTTTGGATCTTTCCAGAGTTTATGGCTTCAATATGTTCCTTTTTCAGTTCAGCTTCCTCTGCAGCAATCAACTCCAAATCCAAATTTGCTTCTGGATTTTCTTGTTCAAAAATCAATCTAGCAAGCTCTTCATCAGTCATGGGTTTGTCTGATCCAGTCACTGGTCTTTGCTTAGATCCAGATGTGATGTTGTGAGTTGGACCAGACTTTGTGCTTTGCTTAGATTGTTTCTGACTGTCAGAGTTTGAAACTCTTCCACCAGTCCCTACTTGAAATCTTTTGTGCTTTGTAAAATCATCAGCATCATCATCATCATCCTTTTTCTTCCTTTTCAGAGGTTGAGTAGTAGACTTGCATTTGACTTGAGCTACTCTCTCCCCCTTTTTGACATCATCCTCATCAGGAATCAGAATGGATGTGATTAGAGAAAGTGAAGTTTGGATAGCTTCAAGCTGCTTTGACATCTTTTCTTGATTTGATTCAATCAAGGTCATCCTTTGGTCAAGAGATTCATTGGCAGTGACCAGCTTCTGCACACTTTCTTTCAGAGGTTGCATGGTCCTTTTCTTTTCTAGTTCATTAATCTCCTTGACACTTGCCACCTCTGTTCTTAGGCTATCTATAGATTTAGATGTCTGGGCATGAGCAGGATGAAATGTCTTCAAATATAGAATTGTGCCCTTGAGGCTTGACATAACATCAGAGTTTGTAATTTTCTTCTCTGCCATAGATAAAAACTCTTCAGCTTTAGGTGTTTCCAAGGAATGCTGGTGGCTCAGCCAGAGTTTATCCCATACTTCACTTGGAGGATCAACCTGAAGATCCCTGGGAAGTGGCTCAGAGTTTGTGTTCAGAGTTTGTAGCCTGGCATTGTACTGGCTAGTTGACTCCCACTTCTGTTGTGTCAGAGGAACTCCATCATTTTCATCTTTGTCAGTATCTGAACTGGCATCATCCTCAGTATCAGAGTTTGCTTTTTCATCATCAGGAACAGGATCAGCAACTTTTTCAACATTATCCTGAGCAGATTTTTCTTGAGCTTCAGACTGTGACTTGATGGGCTCTTCACCAGCCTGAGCAAGAGATTGTAAAGCTTCAACAGCTACTTTGTCAGTTTCCTCAACTACATCAGACTTGTAGTTCTCTGGAGCTGTATCATGAACAATGGCATCCTCAGGAATTTTCATTGGAGATTGAGGAATTTGACCATGATCAGATAATGGAGTTTGAGAATCAGACAAATTTGCTCCAGCTTCAGCAGTAACTGGTTCATCACACGTGATCTCTTCATCTACCCTTGGAGATGTAGGAGATGATGGTGTGGCATCAGTGATAGGAACAGCTTGAAGAGGTTCCACCATCAGAGCTTGAGAAGGATCATCAGGAATTGAGCTTGATGGTGCTTGCTCTTCTTGGATAGTGAAATCAGTAATTTCAGATTCTGGAATCTTGGCCCTCTGTGGCTTGTGTGCCCTTCTTTTGAATCTGGCTGGTTTTTGTTGAGGACTAGGCTGTGCAGGTTCATTGGTTGTTTTAGGTGTAGGTTCAGAGTTTACATCTTGTGTAGGTTCAAGATCATCAAATTCATATGCTGCAACAAGCCTCCTCCTTCTTTTCTGCTTTAGAGTAGAAGCAGCTTCAGAGTTTACTGGGACATCAGAGTTTGGAGCTTCAGAGTTTGTTGGTTTATCAGACTTTGTCTGTAGAACTTGTGTATCAACAGAGATTCTGGTTTTTGTTGTAGAGGGTTGATCATCAGACTTTGTTGATTTGGATGGTTTTGTAGTTGATGATCTGGGTTTTCTGGTGACTGTGGGAGAGGTTGGATGTTGTGGTTGAGGTTGTTGAGGCTGTGGTTGTGGTTCCTGAGGAAGATTCAGCCTTGCTCTGAATAGAGCTGGGATTTGCAGAGGCCTGAGAACTGGTCTCTTCTCATCTTTAGATATGAGATCCTTAAAAGCCCTTTTATGAAGTTTAAAAGGTTTGATCTCATCTGCAGCATCAAAATCCACTTCTCCAACAGTGGCATTAAACAACAATTGACAAAATCTTGAGAAATATATGACTTTCCTGTTCTCAAGCATTCTTTCACCAATATTTCTAAGAACTAATCTACCAAAATCAAAAGCAGTAGAATAGATCAGAGAATACCCGATTTGTAGCATGTCCATTGGAATAGCATCCCAGTTTGTAGATTTCTTCTGGAAAGCTCGGGTAATGCAATCAAAGAAAAAGCTCCACTCCTTATTGAGCCATGGACGCTTCAACTGACCCAGTTTATCCAGAGATTCGTAGTACCCCAATTCAAGCATCATTGTTCTGAGATTGGCATCTCCATTTGTAATGTACCCAGAATGTTCTGGCAAGTTGAGTGCCTGACGAACTGTTGCTGGAGTAACTGCATACTCCTCCCCGTCATAGGAAAACACAATTGATGGTGATCCATCTGCACCACCATTGTCATATTTACCCGACCTCCAAAAGCTGATGATTTGGCTTCCTGAAAGTCTTGCAGGAGCGGTGAGAGCTGTACCGATGACACTCTGTGCCAAGAATCGCTGAAAGGGATGATAGTCCCTTGGGGCCTCAGCAGTGTCAAGGATGGCTGCATAGTTATTAGGAACGAATTCAACACCTGCAAAGATGAATGCTGTAGTGGCCATTAGAACAGAGTTTAAGAAAGAAGGTGTTTGAGGAAGTGTGTGTGAGAAAATTTGAATATCAGAGAGAAGAGAGCAAGAGTTTGTTGAGAGAGTATGTGTAAGAGTATAAGTGAATAAGTGTATAAGTGAATGATAAGAATTAAAATCTGATGTGATAAACCCTTCAGATTTTGTGTAGTTGTACACGCATGGCTCTTTGTTCACTCGGACACCTGTCAGATTTTAACTTGTGGATGAGAGTTAGTGGCATGGAGAAAAGAAAGTAATCATTATGAGCGCAGTAAAACAGTGCAGTTATAAATGCTGATTACACGTTCTCCTATTAAAATGTTTTTCATGTAAGCCCACTAACAATACACCCGTTTGAAATACTCCTTTCATATTCTCTGAATATTTGAACTCCTGTAATGTATAAGAGTTTAGAAAATCAAGATCAAATTCTTCAAATTTGAAACTCTGAGATTTACATTAAATAGAGTAAATTCCAAATACCTCAGAATAAAGACATAATTTCAGAATATTCATCAATAAATCAGAGTTTGTCATAAAATCCATAGCTCAATAATGTGCTTGTGAAATAATGTGTGTGATTAACATATTAAAACAGAGACTAGAAAATTTCACAATTTCGTAATTATAAGGTAGACAAGAATAATTTATTTAAACTCTCATGACATAGACAATTTGGCATACTCTGATGAAGAAATATATGAAATAACCTAACCCCCCCTTTTTTTTTTTTTTTTTTTTTTTTTTTTCAAAGGACGCTTTTGAGTGTAAATGAATCACGACCTTTAAATATTATTTGGCAACAGTATTTCTCCAGTAATCAGAGATTGTGACTGGTCACCATAGATTGTAAAATCTTGGCAATTACTTAATACCAGTAAGTGTTTGGGTCTTTCCAGTCACTGTCATATAGACATCTAAGATCTCAAAGGAGTACTATGCTTATTTGCAGGGGTTTTTATCTAGCATCAGAGTTTATAAACACTGTCTAATTTTCTGAGAGAGAATGCAAATTAGTCAGTCTCACTTATAATTAAGATATGTGAAGTAATAGAGTCTCAATGATATCAACATGCATATGGTGTAAAGTAGTAGCACAAAATTGAGATCAAGATTAAAGAACTGAACTGAGATTCAGGATTACTAATTCATATCATGCTTCATAGTATCTTCACAGGTTTGTTTTCTCAGAGAAATAAAAATGAGATTATTAATCAAGATTCAGAGTTTACAAACATCAGAGAATATCGTCAGAGAATGACGATCAGAGAATGTTATCAGAGTAAAGCAAACAGAGTATATCATCAGAGAATGTCATCAGATTTTAACAATCAGAGTATATCATGGTGAGCAATACATATGGTAATGTGATAATTGAAATCTGAAAGATCTAACCATTATGTTTACTCAGTTCCTGATATCATTCCTAGCTCATTCACCAGCCTAGTGAAGGTTGCTTCACTTAGTGGTTTGGTGAATATATCTGCTAGCTGCTGTTCAGTAGGAACAAAGTGAAGTTCAATGGTTCCTTCCTCCACATGCTCCCTTATAAAATGATATCTTATACTGATGTGCTTTGTCAGAGAATGTTGAACTGGATTTCCTGTCATAGCAATAGCACTTTGGTTATCACAATAAATAGGAATTTTAGAGAAGGATAACCCATAGTCCAACAGTTGATTCTTCATCCAAAGAATTTGAGCACAACAGCTGCCTGCAGCAATATACTCTGATTCTGCTGTTGATGTTGAGATGGACTTCTGCTTCTTACTGTACCAAGAAACTAGTCTTCCACCCAGAAATTGACAACTCCCACTTGTGCTTTTCCTGTCAATTTTGCAACCTGCAAAATCTGCATCAGAGTATCCAATAAGACTAAAATCTGATTCTCTAGGATACCATAGTCCCAATGATGTGGTTCCCTTGAGATATCTGAATATCCTCTTTACTGCAATCAGATGAGGTTCTCTTGGATCTGCCTGAAATCTTGCACATAGACATGTGGCATACATAATGTCTGGTCTACTTGCAGTCAGATAAAGCAATGATCCAATCATTCCTCTATAGTTTGTGATATCCACTGATGCACCAGTATCTTTGTCCAGTTTTGTTGCTGTTGCCATAAGAGTAGTTGCAGCAGAACTGTCTTGCATACCAAATTTCTTTAACAGATTTCTGGTATACTTGGCTTGATTTATAAAAATCCCATCTTCAGTCTGTTCAACTTGTAAACCCAGAAAATAACTGAGTTCCCCCATCATGCTCATTTGGAACCTAGACTGCATGAGCTTGGCAAATCTTTGACAGAGTTTAGCATTAGTGGAGCCAAAAATAATGTCATCAACATAGATTTGAACTAAAAGCAGATCATTACCATGATTCAAATAAAACAGAGTTTTATCTATGGTACCTCTAGTAAATCCACTCTCAAGAAGAAATTGAGCTAGAGTTTCATACCATGCCCTTGGAGCCTGCTTTAGTCCATAAAGTGCTTTGTCCAACTTGTAGACATAGTCTGGATGTTTTGGATCCACAAAACCTGGAGGTTGTTCAACATATACCTCTTCATCCAGTTTCCCATTTAGAAAAGCACTTTTGACATCCATCTGAAATACTTTGAATTTCTTGTGTGCAGCATAGGCCAGAAAGATTCTGATTGCCTCCAATCTTGCAACTGGAGCAAATGTCTCATCATAATCAATACCTTCCTGTTGTGAATACCCTTTTGCCACAAGCCTTGCTTTATTCCTTGTAATGACACCCTCACTGTCAGTTTTGTTTCTGAACACCCACTTTGCACCAACTATGGATCTGTCTTTAGGTCTTGGTACTAGGGTCCAGACTTTATTTCTCTCAAATTCATTTAACTCTTCTTGCATTGCTTGTATCCAATCAGGATCTTGAAGAGCTTCCTCCACCTTTTTGGGTTCTGTTTGTGACAGAAAGCAATGATGTAAACACTCATTGGCTGTAGCTGTCCTTGTTTGTACACCTGCTTCTGGATTTCCAATAATCAAATCAGGTGTATGAGATTTTGTCCACTTCCTTGCATGTGGAAGTTGACCATTTTCATCATTGGATCCTCCCCCTTGATCCATGCTCTCCTGATTCTGCTGATTATTCTCTGTAGCTCCCCCTGCAATTGTGCTATCAGAGTTTGAATCAGTATTCTCTGATGAGTTTAAGTCAGCATTCTCTGATGAGGCTTGGGTAGAGTCTGGAACATTCTGATGCTCCCCCTCAGCAATTGCTTCATTATCATGAACTTGTGTATTTTCACCAGAGTTTGCTGTATTTTGTTCACAGTCAGAGTTTGACTGTTCATCAGAGTTTGTTGAATCAGAGAATATTTCTTCATTTTCAAAATGCAGTTCTTCATGATCATCCATATCTGTTAGACCCATTATTCTTTTGTCATCAAATGACACATGTATGGATTCCATGATCACCTTGGTTCTCAGATTATAGACTCTGAAGGCCTTTGTTGTGATAGGATAACCTACAAAAATGCTTTCATCAGCTTTTAAATCAAACTTGGTAAGCTGTTCTGGATGAGTCTTCAATACAAAGCATTTGCACCCAAATATATGAAAGTACTTCAGATTTGGCTTCTTTTTCTTTACCATCTCATATGGAGTTTTGCCATGCTTATTAATCAAGGTTGCATTTTGAGTGAAACAAGCTGTTTGAACAGCTTCTGCCCAGAAATAAGTAGGCAATTTAGCCTCATCAAGCATAGTTCTGGCAGCTTCTATAAGAGTTCTGTTTTTCCTTTCAACTACACCATTTTGCTGTGGTGTACCAGGTGCAGAGAACTGTTGTACTACACCTCTTTCTTTGCAGAATTCTTCCATTGTTGAATTTCTAAACTCAGTTCCATTATCACTTCTAATGATCTTCACTTTGTCTTCAGATCCATGATCCAGTTGTGTCACATGATCCATCAGATGCAAGGCTGTTTCATCTTTAGAGTGAAGAAAATATACCCAAGTGTATCTAGTATACTCATCAACAATGACAAGAGCATATTTCTTCCTTGCAATGGATGGTACATTGACTGGTCCAAATAGATCAACATGTAGAAGATGATATGGTTTGTTTATTGAGAATTCAGTCTTACTCTTGAAAGATGTCTTTCTCTGCTTGGCTTTTTGACATGAATCACACAATCCATCAGATGTCAGTAGTGATTCAGGGAGTCCTCTCACAAGCTTTTTCTTTATAAGCTCATTTATGGAATTGAAATTTAGATGTGAAAGCTTCTTGTGCCATTTCCAACTTTCTTCTGCAGAGATCCTTGTAGACAAGCAAATTGCTTTTCCTTCAGAGTTTGTAGGCAAGTGGATTTCATAAATATTCCCATGTCTGTGAGCAGTTACTGCCACTTTGCCTGTTGACTTGCTTACTATCTCACTGTGTTCTTCATAGAAATCAACATGATATCCTCTGTCACAGATCTGACTGACAGAGAGTAAATTGTGTTTCAGCCCTTGAACAAGAGCTACATTTGATATGATGACATTTCCAAGATTGATGTTGCCATATCCCAGAGTCCTTCCTATGTTGCCATCTCCATAAGAAACACTTGGGCCAGCCTTTTCCACAAACTCTGATAGCAGGGCTTTATTTCCAGTCATGTGTCCTGAACATCCACTGTCCAAAACTAGAATGTTCTTTCTGTTGCCCTGCAATCACAAAGACCACTAGTTGTTAGTTTTAAGGACCCAGACTTGCTTGGATCCCTTGGCCTTGTTAAGTTTGTTAGCTTTTGCAGCGGTATTATTATCAGAGTTTGAGCTAACAGACTTTGCAACAGAGTTTGTACTGGAAACAGAGTTTGTACTTGCAGAGTTTTTATTAACCTTTAAAGAAGGTTTCAATTGATAATAATCATAATACAAACTATGATATTCTTTGCAAGTATAAATAGAATGCCATAAACTACCACAATGAAAACAAGGATCTTGTGGTTTATATCTAATACTACTTTTTCTAACTCCAGACTTTGTAGGTAAAGAGTTAATGTCCTTGTTCTTCCTGCAAAAATTAGCAAGATGATTAGTATTACCACAGTTATGGCATGTCTTCCTAGGTGCATTTGGAACAGGCATGTAGTTATTACTCTTGTCTATGCCAATTTTGCCATTTCTATTTTTCCTAGGCTCCTTGTTTCTGTTATCAGACTTTACCTCTTTAAGCTTATGTTTAAGCTGTTTCTGAGTCATCAGTCCTATGTTAACCTGTTTGGGCTTATCAGATTTTAAATTTTTGTTAATCTCTGATTTTGGTCTACTCTGTTTAGACTTAGAGGATTCAACAACAAATTTGACAGGTTTAACCTTAGGTTTTTGAGTTTTAATAAACTCTGTTTTTGATGACTCAGCTTCAGAGTTATCAGTGTAACCTAGTCCCTTCTTCCAGTTTCCACTACCTAAGATATCCTGAGTGGTTTTGCCTGAATTAGTCCATGTTTTAATGATCTCCCTTTCCTTAGCAAGTTCTGATTGAAGAGATGCATACCTCTTTGATAATTCATCTTTGACAATGACAGCATCATCTCTTTCTTTTTGAACTTCCAACATCTGAACTAATTCTTTTTCTAGAAAATCATTCCTTTTCTTTACACTCAGAGTTTCAGATTTTAATCTTTCATTCTCTAAAGTCTGATCTCTAAAACTGATATGTAAAGTTTTAAGAAACAATCTTAACTCAGTTATATCTTCAGTATCAAAGGCAAGAGTAGAATGAGGTACCTTAGCAGCAGATTCAGAGTTGTTGTCAGTGTTTGCCATCAGAGCATAATTGACTTCTTCTTCTGAATCAGATGTATCTGTCCAGTTTCCCTTCTTGGTGATAAAAGCTTTTTCTTTTTCCTTCTTGGGTTTCTTGCATTCTGATGCAAAGTGTCCCTTTTCACCACAGTTGAAACAGGTATACTTGTCAGCTTTTCCAGCTTTCCCTTCTTTGCCCTCATTCTTCTTAAAGTTCTTCTTGTCATAAACTCTGTCAGAGTTTCTGTCTTTCCTTGAGAAACTTTTGCCTTTGTTGAACTTTTTGTAGGCCAACTTCTTGAAGCTCTTCACCATTAATGCTGCTAATTGCATCATCTCATCATCACTTTCTTCAGAGTCTGAGGGAACATCAGAGTTTGAGTCATCAGAGTTTGATGACTCAATGTCAGACTTTGTGACATGAGCTTTTCCCTTGCTCTTAGCAGCTTCCTCTTGAACTTTCAGAGCAACAGACTTTGATTTTCCTCCATGTCGTTTGCTCCTTTGCTCCATCTCAAGTTCATGAGTCTTCAGTCTTCCATAAACATCATCAAGAGACATTTCTCCAAGATCAAGATTGTCTCTTATTGTAGTGACTTTCAAATCCCATTTTTCAGGAAGAGCTAGAAGGAATTTGAGGTTTGAGTCTTCAAGATCATATTCCTTGTTCACCAGAGATAAGTCATTCAACAGTTTGACAAATCTGTCATACAGATCTGTCAGGGACTCACCAGATTTTGAGTCAAAATGCTCATACTCCTGTGTAAGGATTGTTTTTCTGTTTTTCTTAATGGCCTGAGTTCCTTGACATCTGGTTTCCAGAGCATCCCAGATTTGTTTAGCAGTTTTGCACCCAATCACCCTATTAGACATTGCATTATCAAGGGCACTATGCAACAGATGCTTCACCTTTGCATCTTTACTGATAGATGAGATATCCTCTGGAGTATAGTCTTTCTTTTCTTTTGGAACCATCTTTTGAGGTTCATCTGCAATCCCAACAGAGAGCTTGGTGGGCATATGTGGTCCATCAAAGATCCTGTCAAGGTATTCTGGATCAACAGAGTCTAAGAATATGATCATTCTTTCTTTCCAGACTGGATATTCAGATGCCTTAAGGATTGGAACTCTAAAGGATGAAGCTTGTGATTTTTCAGACATGATTGTGTTTAAGATCTCACTGTAGTAATCTTAACAGAGCTGGCTCTGATACCACTTATTAGGTCCTATAAACTCACTATATAATATGATATAGTGATCACAATCTGTAACACAGTAAGACAATATGAGTAATTGGAATCAATAAACTCTTATATTCACAAAGCTTCTATAGTTACAAAAACTCTCTCAGTGATTTATATTGTATCACTAAGAGCTGCTAGGGTTCTTAACAATATACTCGATAACTCAACTCCTATAGAGTAACCCTAATCTGTGTTTATATAGACACAGTTACAAAATCAATCTCTGATTTGATATCCTATAAATCAGCTAATAAATCTATCAATCAAAGATTGCTCCAGTTTTCTGTTCAGTTTCCATAGTCAGCAAATCACTCCTTAGCTTCTATCCTTCCTTGAAGTATATCCGCTTCTGAGCTCTTTCCACGTGTAAACTCTGATAGATCTTGACTATGTAAACTCTGATCAGACTTTATTAAACTCTGTCAGACTTTGCTAAACTCTGATCAGCTTCCAGTTCAAACTCTGATGATTCCTGTTCTAAACAAACCTTAAGAACATTAGTAATCATCAATTATATCTAACATCTCATTCTAATAGTCAAAGCATGCTTCTGTGTTCTTTGTAGTATAGCTCCTTTTGTTATTATTCGATTTCTTCATTATATGTCTAAGCTATTTGCAGCTTAGCTTCCAAGGCAGGTGTCACTTTCAGTTCTGAACAACCCATGTGACTGCTGTTCTTTATCTTGACTAGAGAATGCCAACTGCTAATAATTCAATCATCAACTGATAAATGTCTAGTTATTAGTTGAAGCAATGATTTAGCCGTTGACAGTTCTCATTTGAATAGCAGTTGACAGGCCTTCACTTTAGCCGTTGGCAAATTAGCAGTTGGTAGCTTCTTCATAGCAGTTGATGGCTTCTTCATATCAGTTGATCAGCTTAGCAGTTGATAGCTTCCAATATCATTTGGCTAGTTTATCAGTTGATGGCCTGTAGGAATAGCAGTTGATAGGGCTGGATAACAGTTGACAGATCTTTTATTCCTTATCAGTTGAAAGCTTGATTTATTAGTTGATCTTCACTTCACTTGTGTAGAATTCATGACTTAGAATATTTACAATTTATCATCCTAACTACACATCAGTTGAGAGACCAACTAAATTATCAGTTGACACAATGAGTCGTCAATTGCTAATTTATTAAACTAAAAGTAGCCTTGTTACAACACCTCATCATCCGTTAATGGGTTATCTAATCAACTGATACTACATAAGTATGCTATCAGTTGATTAGCTACATAAGATTTAATTAAGTGCTTTTGTTTTATCATCAAGATTGACATATTCCTAACAGAAGCTCTCTTATTGAAAGTATCGCCTTGGAAAGGGATAGTTAGATTCGGCAAAAAAGGGAGTTCAGTCCGAGATTCATCGGACCATATGAGATTTTGCGAAAAGTGGTCAAAGTAGCTTACGAGTTAGTATTACCGCCTCAGATGCAGCATATCCACAATGTTTTCCACATATCTTTGCTTAAGAAATTTAACTCCGACACCAAATGCATTATAGAGCATGAACCAATAGAGATTGAATCAGATTTGTCTTATGTTGAGCAGCTAGTTGATATTCTGGACAGAAAAGAAAGAGTGCTCATGAATAAAGTAGTTCTTTAGTACGAGTGTTGTGGAGAAACCCAAGAGTCGAAGAATCAACTTGGGAGTTAGAAAAAGATATGTTAGAAAAACATCCGCAATTATTTGCTTAGGCTGATTCTGAGGGCAGAATCCTTTTAAGGGCGGAAGGTAGTAACACTTGCATATTTATAATAAGGGTTAAATGGCGTTTTCATCACTCAACTGACCGGAAACTTGCAATTGGGTCATCCAACTAAAAAAGCTGTCAGTCACATCATTATACTTTTAAAAATTTTCATTCAGGTCACTGGCCGTTACACTCCGTTAAAAATTTGACAGAAAGCTGACTAAGCGTCGTGACTTGGTAGTCAGCTTTCTGTCAAATTTTTAACGGAGTGTAACGGCCAGTGACCTGAATGAAAATTTTTAAAAGTATAATGATGTGACTGACAGCTTTTTTAGTTGGATGACCCAATTGCAAGTTTCCGGTCAGTTGAGTGACCAAAACGCCATTTAACCCTTTATAATAATATTCTGCTATTTTGAGGCAATACAATTCGATATATGAATATGAATATATATATATATATATATATATATATATGTATATATATAGTCCTACTCCAATAAAAACCAAATTAGCCTAAAAACTAAAAACCAGTTTCTGGACAGTTTTTTATCACTCTTTTTAACTACAGAAATCACTAATTTGTACATAACATATCACTAATTTATATATAGCATATCTCGCGAATATAAATAATATATATATATATATATATATATATATATTCAGCGTATATGACCATCATCTTCACCCAAATGGTAATAATTTTACCACCATTACCAGACGTTTCTATGACTTGCCACCATTGTCTATTATCACCAATAGTCACATACACTTTTATAACTTACAAAACTAACGACTACTTACCATCATCATACAATTTCTCTTGCGGCTTCTTACCACCAAGAACCTTCCTACGGATTAAATTGATCATCTATAATCGATTATTAATAGTTTAAATAAGTAGATTTTCTCAATTTTGATAATAAAAATCGTTGTTTACATAATGTATAAAAACAGTGATTAGTGCAGTATAAATTAGTGATACCCGTAATTATAAATAGTGGTAAGGAAACTGGTTTCTAGTTTTTATTTTAAGAGTGGTTTCTATTTGATCATGAGCCTATATATATATATATATATATATATATATATATATATATATATATATATATATATATATATATATATATATATAAGCATCTATGTGTGGTATAGTATTAATATGTGCACTAGTTGCTACTATTAATGTTTTCTTAATTGTGTTATGTGGTTAGTAAATACGTGAATAAGCGATTAAAAATATTATTATTATGATTGTCATGACTTGTGAAATATTTAGGTGACAGATTAGAATAGATGTAATATAGAATTCGAATTTGCATTCTTTTTAAATTCTTTCCCGACTAAACCGTACCTATCAATTCACCATCCTTTATTAAACAATAGAATTTCAATTTTGAAAGAATAATACCTCTTTTCTTCTTGATTAAATTCTTTATTTGAAAATCCGTTCAAACTCATGGGAATTTAGTTAAAAATATTCTTTTATTTCAAAAAATCATGTCACATATTCTTGAATTCCTAGAAATATTTTTCTTGGTTTTAAAAATTGAAAATAAATCATTTACAAATCATTTCTTAAAACAAAAATCAATTATAGAAGTGTGATTATAAGAAGGTCATTTCCAAATTCCACTAACATTTCTATACATTTAAAACTCATTCTTCCACTACACTCTCTCATTTCTTTTCTCTCATCTCATCTCTCTCCCTTCTCTCCCTCCCCCGAAGCTCTCTTCCCTCTCCCTCACCATTTTCTTCACGGTAACACCCTCCCCATGATGCTTTCCTTTCAATTTTTACAAAACAAACCACTTGGAGCTTTGCATGTCAAGTTTTGTGTGATTTGGAGGCTTGCATGTTGTTGAATTATGGAGGAATAAGGTTGAAGTGGAGGATGGGGGTTCACCACGAGTTGAGGACTCGAGAAATCGAGCCTCCTAGGGGAGAACCGGTCATGGCGATGACGGGGAGCCATGGCCATGGTTGCTATGTATTCGGATATTGTGGTTGTGTACATGCTTAATTCATGGATTTTGAGTATTGCATGTTAATATATATGAAGTATCTATGTGATTAAGAGCTTGCATGTTAGTAATTAGAGTAGAAAAAGCAAGTATATATGAGAGTGTGGGTTAGAGCAGAGAGTAGCTCAGTAGTGGCGTGTGTGTGTCCTTTGTGAACTGATTTGATGTTGTTTTGTGTAGTGTATGAGCTTGATTTTTATGTGTATACCACTGACTATATGTGATAAGTGTTGCATGTGAATTTTGATATAGGAATCCATGAGTAGACTAGTAAAAAGAAAGGTTTAAGTGAAGAATTGCTAATAGCATAAATCTGCCCATTATTGCATGTCGCAAATTGGTATAGAATGATGTTTGTTTTATGTGAACTCCACTGAAATTGCGTGTGCCTTAGAGTATAGATTAGATAGGAAAAAGAATCATTTAATTTCATTAATTAAAATATAAGATATGTAAGATCTGATGTGACTTGTCCAAAATCTAGTTTTTAGGCAAGTTCTGTCCTGTTTTGGAGAGTTAAATTAGTATGCTTAGACTTATGCAAAAATTCTAAACCCTATGCCAAAACTTGCTATCTGGAGTCTATTTTGTTGCTCAAGTCGAATTGCATGCATTGGATGTTTATAATAAAAGATATTAATTTTGCAAGTAAACCATGTCTAGTCCCCTGATCCAGTGTAAATTCTGTCATGATTTCTGTTATGCCCAAAAATCGGCATGGGCCTCGGCAGGCCCATGATTAGATATGGATCACCAAGGTGGGCCTGTCCACCTCTATTTATGAAGATTTATCGAGTTCATAGCAGCGGGAAGAGATTGGGCCAAAGATACTGGGCTTAGCAATCTGTTTAGACCGGGCCCTTTGGGCTCATCATTCTAATAAGGTGCCTCGTTAATGAGCTCCCATTACTTAGAATATTTATAAATACTTGAGGAGGAGCCCTAGGGGTCATCACCCTTGGAGGCCATCATGAAGATATAAAAATGAGCCTTATGGCCTCATGTTTTTCAGGGGCCATCATCCTGGGGCTCATTCTCTAGCTAGGCTTCTAGGCCTCATCCTCTAAACTACAAAGTGGCCTCATTGGAAAAGTCATATGCTCTATTCGACTAAGTCCTTTGGGCTCTCATTATAAGGGCTACGCCCTCTACTTCGGGTTACATCACCCCGTAAGATGATGATCGGGTTACATCACCCTGTAAGATGATGATCGGGTTACATCACCCCATAAGAGGATGACGAAGACATGAAGGCTCGTGCCTGGACCCGGTTGGGCCCACGAGTATGGATCTCGAGGTCTTTACCTCCGCTTATTGGATCATTATCTACATTCCGACCCGCTCCATGATAGCCTCTTGCCATATGGACCTAGGCCATGCGAGTACGGGCTTCTTCTAACGGCGGCCCGCAAGGTCTTACAGACCTGGCCCTGATGGACCGGACTGACACTTAGCCTGCGCTAAGATGTTTGGCCCGTAGGAACTACGTGGTAGCTTGAACCCCTTTAAATAAGAGTACGTAGGCCTCTTGTGCTCATTATCTGATTCTTGATGAGAAACATATGAGAATACTTTCTCTCTTTCTCTCGAGGATCAAACACAAGATCAGCTACATCATCAATCGCTTCCCGTCCAGTGTTCTTCGCTGTTCCTTCCTGTAATCACTCAGATACCCACATCTGTTGTTAACCAGTTTCTCCCGTCAACAATTTGGCGACCACAGTGGGAGAAGACAACATCTTGGGGAGAAAGATGAGCAGGAGGAAGAACATGTCTAAGAGAGAAAGTAGGGGTTCCCAGGGAACCCCGGAACGGGAGAACAACATCACTCCTAACAACGGGAGTCAGCCCCAGGCCACGCCTGAGGCGGTGGCCCCCCCACTTAACCCCATCATGGAATACCTGCAAAACCTTTCAAGGGTAATGAAGACCATGCAAAATCAGGTAGCCCGAATGAGTAGGCGGGGAAGTTGGAAGGAAAAGGCTTTCAGGAGGAATGGGCGCGGGCCGGCACCTTCGGTGACCCCTAGGAACTTGGAGAATGATTTCAATCGAGAGGTTGAAGGCGAGGGCACACTTGAGACCGATGAAGTGCCCCACCGTTCTCATCGCCAACCTACTCCATCTGCTGCCAGGAGCACAAGTGTTCTAGATCGTTTAGGAAGGAGACTGACTGAGCATAATCTAAGGCTTAGGCTAGAGGCCAAACAGATGGAAAGAATGGAGAGCGAACGCCAGCGCCGAGAGGGGCGACCCCCCTCTCATTATAACGAGAGGGAGCGATCACTCCACTCAAGGAGCCATAGGGAGCCCACCAGATGTGAACTGCAGCTGGGGGATCACTGGGGGCCGCAGAAGTGATGACAGTTAAAGGGTCGCCAGGTTTAAACCTCTTCGGGGTCGGCTCGGGCAAAGGATCCTTCGTTGTGCGCCTCGTATCAGCCATAAACCCTTTAGGGGCCACTTTCGTTGTCCTGGTGATGGTGACCTCATCGTCCTCGGTGAAGGGGATGGCTTTGAGGCTCGCCTTAGGCTTCGACATCCTTGAGACATGGAAAAGAAGATGTATCAATATCCATGAATATTAAATATGACGCGAAGACAATGCAGTTGTACAGAAAACTAAACCATGCGGGGAAATAAATTGCAAGTGTAAAATGGGAGATAAGCACAGGCGAGACGGAGGCTCGCTTCATCTTGAAGCGAGCCGAGGGGTCGCATCGCAGAGAGGCATACCCTCTTTCATCGGTCGCTTTCCGAGCGCCTTCTCTTTCAACGAAGCCTTGGTGGCCCTAGTGGCCTTGGTAGGGACCTAATTTTTCTTGGTCATCTCAACGAGGGCTTCGTCCAGGCTAGGGTTCAGGAAGCCGTACTGGCACTACGCCATATATGGCCTTCAACAACATCAAAAAAATGATGCAATAACCCCAAAATATGTTGCCATAGCCCGAAAATGGGCTATTGCAACATAAAATTTAAGTTGCTTTTTTCGATGTTGCCCTAGGCTTCTATTGCAACATTATGGTTACCTACTGCAACACGAGCTTTTCTGTCACAATAGACCGCTATTGCAACATCTGACTACCTTATAGCAACAAATATTTTATGTTACGTTAAACCTTATTTCAAAAAAAAAAAAGCGGGACCCATTTGTGGGTCCCACCTGTAGGTCCCACTTTTTAGGTCCACATGGATCCCACATGTTAGTCCCATGTTTGGACACTTGTTTGCTAGTCCCATGTTTGCATCCCAATAAACTATTCTAAAAGAAATTGAAAATATACTCTTTATATATTAAACATCCCAATAAACTATTCTTTCTTACAAATTTCATAACAAATCCAACCAAATCAAATTACCTAACAATTCAAAACCAACTAAAAGTAACAACAATTAGCCTGTGCTCTCTAGCCTTTTCTCTAAAATACACCCTTCTCCATACATAAATGAAGTGCAGGATATGTGATTCCAAGGCTGTGACAATAGGAGTCATCTGTTCCACTAGCAAGAAACTCAAGCCTGGTGAAATCCTTGAGCCATTTCCACATAATCTTCATTAACACCATGGACCACAACATCAAACAAACTTTGTATATTTTGCTGGTTGGAGAAACAAAAGCAATAGGTAAATACTTAATTAATATCACAATCAATATATTTGGAACAAATATTTAAAAAAGCCCAGGTACTTTGGTCTTCTGTCATCATTCTCTGCAAAATAAATTTCATGTGCTAATTCGCATTAACCATGAAAGAGAACATGAAAACAACGAAAAGCTGTAGAAAATATAAGATAGTCACTGATTTTTTTTCCTGTGTAGATAGCAAGACATATGAGAAGAAAAAGTGCAGGCAAACCTGCACCAAATAATAAAAACACCAGCTTCAGATGAACACCAGGATTAATACAAATAGGATCATTATCTTTAACTTCCTAGACCTGGTTTTGGAGCTCTAGAAGCTCACTTTCAAGCTTATATATTGTGGTTTTCCCATTCATTAAATTTTCCTGTTAAAGCTTCATGGATTCTCTGCTCTTGTTCTTCTTTTGCTTGTCTTAGCAGCCTAACACATTCTTACTGACCATAAAAAAAAAAAATCTAATATCATTTTCCAAGGCTTACTAACCATAAAAATCTCTTATGCTAGCTTTTCGCTCATGGACATACATAGAACACAAATCACAACAAAGAGAAATCATAACAGTGACAATCAGTCAAAGATAATAATGAAAAACAAAAAGTTAGATTCATAACTGATTTCCATCCGCTCTCAGACACTAATATAAAGCCTATCTAAAATAAATAACTGGTGTACATAATCCCCAAATTTCAACTGCTTAAATTCACAATCAAACAAATAAGGAAAACAAAATGTAAAACCCCCAAAAATGGAGAGAAAGAGAGAGACGGGGCAGGGAGAGAGTGTGAAAATTATAGAGTGAACAGAGGCATAATATAACAAAAACAGAGGCATTCAATTAAAAATAAAACCAGAGATACGCACCACTCATACACATAATCATAAAACATATACACACCAATCATAAATATATACACAAGAATTGAATAAAAGTAGTACCTTGAAGTAGAAGCTTAAGCTAAGTCCCAACTTATTCAACCCCAAATTAGCACTGGAACAAAGAGATAAAACAAAATTAGTACCAAAACAGAGAGAGTCTCACAAAAACAGAACCAAAAACCAAACACCCCCAATTCAAACATGAAACCCTAGTTTTGTTTGAAGCTCGAATCGGTTCAAGGAGTCCCTATTTCCATTGATCTGTGAAAGTTTAACTCTCAATTGAAGCCAATTGACTTTCATCTACAGCTCAGTTGAAAGAAATCTGAGAGAGAGAGAGAGAACTGGCTAGATCTAGAAGAGAGGGAAAGAGAAATGTCCAGAGTGGGTGGGTAGACATTTTAATTTTTGAGAGTGTGTTTTCACTTCTTCAAATATTAACCCGCCCTCTCCAAAAAAAATTGTCCGCGTGTCCAAAAACTTAACCCGCCTAAAACCATAATGAAAATTGAAAATTTTACTTTATTTTTATATTTTTTTTTAAAGATAATAGAGTAATAGATTGTATTCGAAAAACTTTTAATTGATAAAAATATCAGTTAATTACTATATCTAGTAATTTATTTAAAATAAATTATTTGTGTTATTTATTTAAAATCAACTAATAACATATTCTATAAATAATATTCTTTACTTTTAAAATTTATTCAATTTTAATATTATTATTTTATTCCTATGCAAATTTACTACTTTTACTATATTTAATTAATATTAAAGCGATTATATGAAAATTAATCTTTTTTCACAAAGAATTGTGTTTTCATGTTTAATATAATATATTTTATCAATTAATCATTTAAAAGTATTATAATTATATTTTATGTGAATATTATTATCAAATTATAAATAATTATTTTACTAATACTCTATGCAACACATATGTTTGGCTATTGCAACATCAAATGGACATAAATGGCTATCGTTGCGGTAGGTATGAATTAGTGCCTCTAATGCAACATAATTTTGCAACACTCGTGTTTACACCATTGCGATAGGCCATATATGGCGTAGTGTGGACCAAGTTTGTTGTGGTCAACAACTCCCTGATATTTCCCTTATCGGGAGGCAAGTTAACTACCTAGTCGGCGACTCGTTTCTCCTCGTCCTGGAGATTTGTGCGGGTCGGTGCTACTGCAAGGATAAATGACTTGAAAGAGTCAGAAGAAAGCATATAAAGTCAAGTAATGAAGGCCTTGCGTAATTTAGGGTCGCATAACAACTATTACAGAAGAAACGGCTCACTTACCAGGATTGTAGTTGAAAGATGTTTCTACACGGGGCACATCGTAGGCGTAGAAGAAGGGTTCCTTCCACATGCCCACATTACTGGGGGGCCCAAACAACAATTGTTTCCCGTAGAACTCGGGCCACACGGAAAAATATACATACCCAAAGTCCTTCTTTGGGGATCGCTTCAACTATAAAAGTACCCTAGGGTCCTCGCATTTAGGGTACCAAAACCCTCCTCCTTATAAATTATGTACAGGGCTATCATGGATCAATACCCATTGGGATTTATTTTGATTGGAGCAAGATGGTAAAAGTTACATACATCGGCTTGAAAAGGATGAAGGGACGATGCGATCCCTATTTTCACCAATGTGGAGGAGAGGACGAGACTGGGCACCCTCCCCCATTCTCTGCGAAATTGAAACGGTAGCATCTCTGGTGGGGTCGGGGGAGCACGAGGTGACCCCCCAAATTGTACTTCTCGGCCAAGACGGCCAATTCCTCCTCAGTCAGAGAGGTGGAGATATCTTTGCAGGCCATGAAACGAGGCGATTTGGGCCTCACAGACGACGAGGCATCATCTTGAAACGCCCCGAATAAATAGGCCAGAGTTGGAGGGTCGCTTGGTATGGGTCATCTGACTCCTCGGGGACATAATCATAATTACGATAATTTATGGCCCGAGTCACATCTTCGAGCTCAGCAGAGTCGGCCTCTGGGCTCGCGTCCCCAACATCCGAATCCAAACTATTGGGCCGCCTCGTCTTCTTCGCACGATTTTGTGCGAGTAAGTCTCGAATCTGGGCCTCGACCTCGTTCTTGGACAGGATGCGAGGAGACCCCTCCAGGGAAGAAAAATCGATGAGGCCCCCCTCCGGATGTAATGGTCGCTTTCCCTTCCAGCCTTGAGGATCCCTTAGGGAATGAAAGTCCTCGTGGGACCTAGTTTTATCAAAATTTAAGTGGATCCCGGAAGATCCTCTCTGCATAGAAGACTCCAGACAGGCCACCTCCCTAATGGCCTCCTCGCTGAGGGGCTCCTCGGGGTACACGGCATGAAGGCGAGGGCTCGCAACTTCACTTGGCCCTCTCGCAATGCCCGAAGAGCCTCGCTGATCGCGAGGACGACGGGTCAATGGAGATGGAGGGGGAGATGAGGCCCGACTTGCTTCGCTCTCAGACATCTGCAAAGAGATGGTGGTTAAGTGTGTGTCTTAAGGAAAACGAAGAAGAGAAGACTAGTGTCCTCACATCACACCCGTTTCGGCCCTATGTGCTAGGTCAGGATCATTATGCAACCCCTTTTTTACTAAGGGAGGTTGCATAAGCAGGGGTCGCAAGACGAGGGCCTCGCGCCTCGTGGCGAGGGAGGCCTCGCATGCGAGCAGTAATGATATAAGGAACATGTTCAAATATGTGCAATGCATAAGCATAGGAGATAAGTAACAAACAGCGTGGACTCACTTTGAGGTTCGGGCGAGGAAGAAGTAAAGGATTGCTGGGTCGCTTCGCTAGATGTGGATGCGGGGCTGCGGTTCGCGTAGGTGGTAAAAACTCTAATGCGAGCCAGATTTTTAACGAGGCGCAACGAGGAGGAGTGTGTCAAGATTGTCAGAAAATGACAAATGATTGCAAATCATTGTCATATTTATAGACGAAGGAGAGAGAGGGACACCTGGGACGCGTGGCATGCCTCCATTGGCCACCTCATCAGTTCCCTCTGCCAGCTGGTAAACAGTTATGACATGTGGGGCCTCGCACCGACGGGCTCGCATCGCTGTGCTCCTTAGTTGCGAAGGGGTCGCTGCATCTGGCCTCACGCCCATGTGGGGTCGCGCTGTCCGGCTTCGCACCCAGGGGGTCGCAAGTTTGGGGTCCTCGAATGATTAAGGGTTGCTTGTCTAGACCTGTACTAGTGGCGCCAGGAAACATCACATTATGATTGGGGTCGCATTTATTAGCCTCATCAAGCACATACATCCTCATGATTCGAAGGCCTCGTTGAGATTCTTCCTCCCATCCCTAATGACGAGGAAGAATCGGGGGGGGGGGGTATTGTTATGCCCAAAAATCGGCATGGGCCTCGGCAGGCTCATGATTAGATATGGATCACCAAGGTGGGCCTGTCCACCTCTATTTATGAAGATTTATCGAGTTCATAGCGCGGGAAGAGATTGGGTCAAAGATAATGGGCTTATCAATCTGTTTAGACCGGGCCCTTTGGGCTCATCATTCTAATAAGGTGCCTTGTTAATGAGCTCTCATTACTTAGAATATTTATGAAGACTTAAGGAGGAGCCCTAGGGGTCATCACCCTTAGAGGCCATCATGAAGATATACCAACGAGCATAGGGCCTCAGTGCCTTATGACCTCATGTTTCTCAGGGGTCATCATCCTGGGGCTCATTCTCTAGCTAGGCCTCTAGGCCTCATCCTCTAGACTACAAGGTGGCCTCATTGGAAAAGTCATATGCTCTATTCGACTAAGTCCCTTGGGCTCTCATTATCAGGGCTACACCCTCTACTTCAGGTTACATCACCCCGTAAGATGATGATCGGGTGACATCACCCCGTAAGATGATGATCGGGTCACATCACCCCATAAAATGATAATCGGGCACCCTCACCCTATATGAGGATGACGAAGACATGAAAGCTCGTTCCTGGACCTGGTTGGGCCCACGAGTATGGATCTCGAGGTCTTTGCCTCCACTTATTGGATCATTATTTACATTCCGACCCGCTCCATGATAGCCTCTTGCCATATGGGCCTAGGCCATGCGTGTATGGGCTTATTCTGACGGCGACCCGCAAGGTCTTACAGACCTGGGCCCTGATGGACCGGACTGACACTTATCCCGCGCTAAGAAGTTTGGCCCGTAAGAACTACGTGGTAGCTTGAACCCCCATAAATAAGGGTATGTAGGCCTCTTGTGCTCATTATCTGATTCTTGCTGAGAAATATCTGAGAATACTTTCTCACTTTTTCTCGAGGATCAAACACAAGATCAGCTACATCATCCATCACTTCCCGTCCCGTGTTCTTCGCTGTTCCTTCCTGTAATCACTCAGATACCCACATCTGTTGTTACCCAGTTTCTCTCGTCAACAATTTCGATTTTCAAAACTATGTAACTGTTTATATGTGCGTCCAAAATTTGTTTTGCTTCTTCTGTGATATCGTATGTGGAGTGCTCTGTAAGTTTTGTTGTTTGAGTTTTCCAAGATAATGCATGTAACTATTTTATAAAAATACATCTTTGTAGACAGGTCAAAACTACCCTGTATTGCACTGTTTCACTAAATAATTCATGATTCAATATTCGTAAGTGGTAAAATTCCAAATCTATTTGTGTTGGGTAGGTAATTCGAAGCATGACATTTATTGTTTATATTTCTAAGTGAAAATCTAACATCTTATATGAGTAATGGTAAGTTGAAGGTGAAAATGTCTGCTGATTTGAATGAAAACCCGAATTTAAAACATGATTTCCCGTTTCATTGTTTGTCCATTATTGTGCATACCCAATATGATTAGAAAGCTGTTGGAATGCTCTATCTTTCTTGCTTTATATGTTTTCGCAAATAAACGAGTTGAGTGCTAGTAAAGTGTCATTCTTTATGCTACTGTCCAGCAGATTTTGTGCCAAGTATGTGATGATGTGAGATGTTTGTTACTCCCTCCGTCCCAGCAATTTGTATACAAATGGTTGGGACACGGAGACCAAGAAATTGTGTAAGAAATAGGTAAAGTTAGATGAAAAGTGGGTATAGTGGTGGGACCCATTTATATTTAATAATAGATTTGAGATAGTGGAGGAAAGTAGTGGGTGTGATAGTGTTTATATTATTATAGAATGGAGATAGTGAAAGAAAGTAGTTGGTGTAATGATATTTTATATTATAAATGTTTACTAATTTTAGAATGTATACAATTGATGGGACGTCCCAAAAAGAAAACTATGTACAATTCATTGGGACGGAGGGAGTAGGTAAATATTAATGGTGTACTTAATACTTGCGTTTAGTCATAATTATATGATTAGGAATGATTCTACTAAGGTATTGGAGTATGTATATATATTCGTGAGTTGTGTATGCATAAAGTGTATATATACAATTTGATTATTTGGATAAGACTTGAGTATGTGATATATATATATATATAGTAAGTAAATTACTTATTTTCGAATAATTTGTTATAATATTCTATTATGTGATTGTATACATATACATTCGTGCGTGTTAGTATGATGTGGTTAATAATGATTTTGAGTTATATGGGTATTTTGTATTTAAGTGATAGATTATGAGGCGTATTTCATAAATACTATCTATTATTTTGGGTTATATATATATATGTACATATATACACACACGAAGGGATAGATTAGAAGCGGATGTTGACGAGAATGCTACTTATTGTTGGTTCGAGTAGGCGGCCAGGAAAGGAACCTTTGGACGAATCAACTAAAAGCGCTAGGTAGTTTCGGTAGAGCTTAGTCCAGGAAAGTGAACTAAACCTTGACCCCTTTATTTCCTGTCAGAAATGATTGATTGTGATATTGTGAAATGATAAGTGATATTCACATACTTGCAACCTATACCATGTTAATCATTCTTCTAGTCTAGTACCATAATACCTTTCTTGATCATTTGAACTCCTGGAACTTATAAGATCACTAAAACCTCATTAACTTCACATGAATCCTTTTAATCACGAACTTTTAAACATGTTAGACCCTTAAGTACCATCATAGTTCTGAGTTATCTCTTTTGAAACTTAAACTTTCTTAGACCTTTTATCTCATCATGACCTTTCCCCTTATCCTAAATACTTGTCTTGTGAAATTTCCTAATTATCGAAACATTGAATCCTAAAGCTGATCACTTGCATTTATAGTTACTCTTGATCACCATACTTGGACTTGTATAATATGACTCGATGATCCTTTGTTTCCTTGTGAACCTTGAAAAATGGAATTGGATAGTGACTGTGGCGCCAGTCATGTATGTCATCTGTAGTAGTGGAGCCTGATGATGTACGGTATGTTATCGGTAGCAGTGGAGCCTGGTAATATACTTTAGGCCAATGTGTGCTTGGGATCCCAATGTTGGGATCACTGTGATAGTGGTTCAGGGCTCTGTGGGCTGATCACCCAACTTAGCTCATGCGTCGTTCTTTGAGTTTCCAAATCCTAATAAACATATATAATTGTTAATGCCTTAATTTATCATTTCAGTTGATATCGAATGAATGGAAAGTTTAATACTGTTGTTGATAGTTCGTGTTGTTATTATTATCATTTGCTGGGCTTTTTGCTCATTTATTTGTTGTTTCTAACCCTCTAGTGAAACCCGGAAGATGGTACAAGTGAAGCAAACCGCACGTAAGTCTGGTAGGGGTTCAGGTCGTGCTTTCAGGAGGATGTTCTCTCAGGTAGGGAACTAGATGTTCCCAAATAGTTAGAATCATTTTGGGGTTTTAAAAATTGTAGTTGAACTGACTAATTTGGAATTGTATAATTTAGATGTTAGATGTTGTTCATACTCTTACTTATGGATTCTGGGAGTTGGGATTGGCTCTGTAATTATTAACTTATCTAGTTAGTTTATTGTTTATCCTGCTTTACAATTATTGTTGTTAGTATTGTTAGTTGGTATATATTGTGGGTCCATCACAAACTATTCCATTCTTTTGAGGAGTCCTTGGAGCAGAATACTGTCTTGTTATTCCTTTCTCAGAGCAAAACTGAATAAGAGTTTTATTCTTAAACTCTGTGCCATTGTCTGATCTGATTGCTCTGACAGGTACCTTCGAATCTAACTCAATTTGCTTGATACGATTGATCACAATTGAGGAGTTTCATCCCTAGAATATAAGAACAAAACCCAAGTATATTTTGAGAAGTCATCCACTATTACCAAGGCATATATTTCTCTTTCAAGAGACATAACATTTACTGGATAAAATAAATCTATATGCAGAAGTTGCAGTGGTTCAGTGATGCTATTTGAACTAGTGCCTTTGTCAGATGCTCTCTTAGCCTTCCCTTTTTGACATGCTTCACGTAATTCTTCTGAAGCAAACTCCGGGGGAGGCAATCCTCTCACTATATCTCTTTTGACCAAAGAGTTTGTGATTTTGAAATTGAGGTGTGAGATTTTCTTGTGTCAAAGCCAACTGTCTTCAAACGAAGCCTTAGAATAAAAACAGTTCATTTCATCTTTAGAACCAAATGTGAGGTCAGCTATGAACAAGTATCCTTTTCTTACTGCACGTAGAGCAAGACGGTCACCTTTAATGTGATTGATCAAACATCTCTGCTTAAGAAAGCATACGGAAAATCCTCTATCACAGGGCCCTTTCTCCGGTCATATGCCTTGACGGTCCGCTGTCGAGGACCCATATAACCTTCTGAACCTTATTGGCTTCCAGCACATTACAAATGGATTAGACCTTCTTCGGAACCCGAACCTGATTGGGCTTGGCAAACTTAAAGAATTGATTTTTATCTGGTAAAACAACATAAACTTTCTGAATGACATCTGCATCCAACATGACTGTTCTTTTCTCCTTGTAGATAGTCTTATAAACCTTGGTTTTAGACTTAGGAGAATAAGTCTCCTTCCTCATAGGAGGTGGACTAGCAGTCTTAGATGTGGCATGCTTGTGTTTTGTGTGTTGCCTAGGGGAGGTGTTTACATGTTTAGCATTCATCTTTTTAAAGCAAGCAGTCATAACATTAAAAGCACATAGCATAGAATTATCAACACCACAAGGTTTATGGCATGCATCAATGACAGCTAAAGTAGGCATGTCATTCATAGTAGTAGGAACATCAACAGATTCTACTCTAACCTTATTAACAGATTTGTAGTTCTCAGTAGAATGACATCTATTGTTCATGTCCTTACTATTAACAAACTTATTAGGTCTGTTGAACTTACCACTTTCAGAATTGACACCTAGGCCAGCTTTGGGCAGAAAGGGTTTAACCTTAACTTTTACTGGCTTCAAGGATATCTCCAACTCATCCTTATTCTCGGAATTGTGTTCTTTAACAAGGTCTTCCTGTTTCAGTTCATACTTGATGACTACAGGAGTGTCTAACAATAGTTCAGCAACTGAGGTGTTAAATAAGGGTTTTGGGGAGTCTTTTAGAACAAAAGGACTCCCCTAACCTCAGCACTCTCTTTAAAGGGAGTGATATTGCTGGACTTGCCTACAGATCCATTATAGTCAAAACCAATGCCAATAGTTCTTTTAATCTCCTATTTATCAGCAATGTTCTTAACAATGGATGAATCACCCTTGTAGGCACGACACTTCGCTTTCTCTTCTTCTAACTGAAGCTTTAAGGCAGCCTAACTCTTCTCAAACGCTCTGACCTTTAGCATATTGTAGTTCTAGGTCAAGGGTCAATTGTTCAATTTTAGTTTTATGCACTTTCATCTATTTCATTTTAAAGTCATAAATTTGAAGCACTAAAGCCTTGTTTTCTAGAGTGAGAGTTTTCACTTTGAATCTGGCATCATCCCTTTCTAACCCTATTTGCATAAAAATTTTAGGACATGCAGGGTCTACTTGAGAGTTTGTAGATCGCAGAGGTGATGAAGACTCAGTAATAGCCATTAGAGCCAAGTTCCCAAACTACTCTTCGTCTTTTTTGTCAGAATCATCGCAACTTTTTCCCTCGGCCAGATAGGATCTGCCTTTGTAACCTTGATTACCAGAAGTCCCTTGATGCTTTTTCACCACAACATCGTACTTCTACTTCAGCTCATCATACGAATCTTTCTTCTTGTACTGTGTCGTTGGCTGCTTGCATTCAGTTGCAAAGTGTTCAGCTTCACCACAGTTGAAGCACTTGAATTTGCTTTTGTCCACCATCTATATCTTGTATCCTGATTGCTTGTTGTTGATGAAGAACTCCCCCTTTGAAACCTATTTGTTGTAGGTTTGTATTTGTAGGCAGGGTTCTTCCTAAATCTCATGTTTCTAAATTTCTTGGCAAATATTGCAAGAGATTCATCCTCCAGCTGCTCAAGTTTCTCTATTGTATATAATTAATCTTCACCACTCGAAAAAATAGTGGATCCCATCTCAGGTACAACAAAATCCTGTTTGGGTTTAGGAGGAATAGCCACAACTATGTATTCTGGCTCAACTGGTGATTCCACTATCAAAGCCTTTGAAGTACCAACAGTCTTTCCCCAACCATATCTTTGTTTGGTTTGGATCTGTTATAGTTCATAAGTCTTCCAAATGCCATAGAGTTTTTCAAGGGAAATCTTATTCGGATCTCTGCATTCCCTAATGGGAGTAACTCTGTGTTCGAGGTACTGTGGGAGAGTCAAGAGAAATTTCAGATTTAAATCTTTAGTCTTTGGCCATCTACCGTTCAGGTTTATGTCATAAATCAGATTATTATATCTGATATAGACTTCAGAAATTCCCTCTCCAGGGTTGAAACCGCATTGCTCATATTTGACATTAAGGATCTCCAACTTGTTCTCCCTAACCTCCTGATCCTTCACAAATGATCTCCAGTGTGTCCCATATCTACTTTGCATTTTGACAATTTACAATATTGTTGTACATAACATGGTCTAGAGATTCCACCAGAATGAGTCGCATTTTCCTCATCTGTGTATCCAAGCTGATCTACTCATTTTCCTCATCTGTGTATTCAGAAGGTTCTTTAGGAGTTTCCTGTGTGGAATTAGCACACCATTTTCCTCGTGTACAAGAACAACATTCATCGGGGTTGAAATACCCTTGCTTAGGATTGTAGCATATTTTTTATTTGCTGCACTCAGATATAAAAGCATATGCCTCTTTGATAAGCCGTAGTGCTCTTTGTCGAAGGGAGGTATCTTGATGGAACTCATCTTTTGTGTCGACATAATTCTTGGATTTGAAGTTGAAAGTGTATGGATGATTTTTTGGATTGATTTGAAAAATAATAGAGTGACAATTGGATCTGGTTATAACAATTACCAGCATGCTCTGATACCATTTGTTGGTCCCTGAAAGATTGTTGAAGTAGGGGGTTGAATACAATCTAATAATTTTCGCGGAAATTAATCAAATTAATATTTGATGGTTTGATAAATCAAATTTATATTAAATAATGAAACTAAGTTCAAGTTATTCAAAAGTTAAACTTGAAAGTCGTTACACAATTAATATTGATTACTTTTAAGTCCGGTGTAAAAGTCTAGAACAATTTTGACATAAAGTCCTCAGCTTTTACCGATTAAAACAATCGAATAAATCAAGCACAGAAAACTGTGAAATATTACAGAGAGCAAGTTTTATAACTTGAAATGTTTCTGCAACAAACTACAAATGAAAAACTCATCCCATATTTATAGGGAGAGCCTTGGCTAGCAATACAATTGATTGTATTGTTAAATTTTAAATCACTACAATGGATAATACAATTATAACACATTAATACAAACTGCCAAGCACACTAATACAATCAATTAGTACGTTAATAAAATATGTCAAGGCTGGAGGAGGGCAGATCATTCTTCGTCAATACAATCAGTAAAGTAACTGATTGTATTGTTAATCATTGCTTGTACTTTTGTTGCAGCAATACAATCACCACTCATTGATACAATACATCACAGACAGCAATACAATCCAATTTCTCTCGATAATACAATGCAGAGACTTGCAAGACAATTCTTTTGAACACGCGGCAATACAATTTCTTTAGACTCAACAATACAATTTAATAAATTGTATTGCCGAGTGTTTCTCATCAAGAAATAATACAATTCCTTTTGTATTGCCGAGACATTTGACTTAACTAACTAATGCATTGCCTGATCATTTTTATATAACACATTACTTATTCAATTAATAAATCATTTCTTTCACTTATTCATTTAATTGAAATAAATCAAGAATTAAACTAATTCATTGTGAATTAATTTAATAAATAAATTAATCAACTAAAATAAATATTTAGGATAGTGAATAAGCAATCCATTAATTAATTTCTTGATTAGAATTTGTCTCCAGGACACGGAAACTTTGTCTTGCATTTTCCTTCAGCTTGACGACCACCTTCCTATGATGGTAGACATTTATTTAAATAGCTGGCACACAAATGTACTGTCTGGTTCATTTGTGCCTAACTAAATAAATGTCATCCATCAATAAACAATTATAAGTTGTGGTCGGTTCCTTCGATTTATCGTCTTCTACCACATCTTCATAAGTAGGGTCACTTTGGAATCTTCTAAATATGTTACATATTTGATGATGTCACAGGTATCTAACTTGTTTAGTGTGCAGAATCAAATATCAGAGTTTATCTGGAAATCAGAGTTTAACGACCGCCAGCTGGATCAGAACTTAGCGAAGATCAGAGTTTGCAGGCAGCTGATTTCTAGGAGCAGATCTACATAAACACGGAAGATAAAGATCAAGGAAGATTGTGCAGATCAGGACAACAGAAGGATAGCCACTAATTAGATTATTTTAGGAAGCAGATAATTGTAAATCAATCAGTAGATATCATGTAACTGTGTATATAAACACAGCTTAGGGTTTACTCTATAAGAGTTAGAATATCGAGCACATTATTATTGTAACCCAGCAGCTCTTAGTGATAAGTTATAAATCACTAAGAGAGTATTTGTAACCTACTGTGTTTTGTGAATAAGAGTTTACTTGGTTTATTCTCTTATTTGAGTGTTCTGTTATTGATTGTGTTTACTATATTCATTAATATAGTGAGTTAAATCGGCCTAACAAGTGGTATCAGAGCCAGCTCTGTTGATATACCTACAGTGAGATCTTAATCACACAATCATCTCTAAAAAATCACAAACTTCAAACAGTAGATATGAGTCAATTATGGTTCTGATCCTCAGGGCATCTGAATATCCTGTCTGGAACGTCAAGATGGTTATGTTTCTGGAGGCCACAGATCCAGAATACTTGGATAGGATCTATGATGGTCCACACATGCCAACAAAGCTCTCTGTTGCAGTTGGAGATGAACCCCAGAAGATTGTTCCTAAAGAAAAGAAGGACTATACTCCTGAGGACATCTCATCAATCAGTAAGGATGCAAAAGTGAAGCACTTGTTGCACAGTGCTCTAGACAACGCTATGCTTAATAGGGTGATTGGATGCAAAACTGCAAAAGAAATCTGGGATGCTTTGGAAATCAGATGTCAAGGAACCAAAGCCATCAAGAAGAACAGAAGGACCATACTTACTCAAGAGTATGAACACTTTGATTCAAAAACTGGTGAATCATTGACTGATCTTTATGACAGGTTTGTCAAGCTGCTGAATGATTTATCTTTAGTGGATAAAGAATATGACTTGGAAGATTCAAATCTCAAATTCCTACTGGCTCTTCCTGAAAAGTGGGATTTGAAAGTAACCACTATAACAGACAATCATGATCTTGAAGAGATGTCTCTTGATGATATCTTTGGAAGATAGAAAACCTATGAACTTGAGATGGAACAAAGGAGCAAAAGACACGGAGGGAAACCTAAGCATGTTGCTCTAAAAGTTCAAGGAGAAATTGCTGTGAAGAACAAAGGAAAAGCACACGTCACAAAGTCTGACACTGAGTCATCAAACTCTGATGATGACTCAGACTCTGATGTTCTTTCAGACTCTGAGGACAGTGATACTGAAATGATGCAGCTAGCATCATTGATGGTTAAAAGTTTCAAGAAAATGGCTTACAAGAACTTCAATAAAAGGAAGAAGTTCTCGAGGAAGGACAGAAACTCTGATAAGAAGGTCTTCAAAAAGAATGAAGGCAAGGAAGAAAAATCTGGAAAATCTGATAAGTCTAAGTATACATGCTTCAACTGTGGTGAGAAGGATCATTCTGCAACTGAGTGCAAGAAAGCCAAGAATGAAAAGGGACAAGCTTTTATCACCAAGAAAGGAAGCTGGGCAGACTCATCAGATTCTGAGGAAGAAGTCCATTATGCCTTGATGGCAAATACTGACAACAGTTCTGAGGCTGTTGAATCTAAGGTACCTCATTCTACTCTTGCTTTTGACACTGAAGATATAACTGAGTTAAGACTGTTTCTTAAAAACTTGCATGTCAGTTATTGAGATCAGACTTTAAAAAATGAGAGATTAAAATCTGAGATCTTAGATGTTAAGAAAAGGAATGATTATCTTGAGAAAGAACTAGTTCAGATGCTAGAAGTTCAGAAAGAAAGAGATGATTCTGTTTTCATTAAGAATGAGCTGTTAAAGAAAAATGCCTCTCTTGAATTAGAACTTGCTAGGGAAAGAGAGATAATCAGAACATGGACTAACTCAGGTAAAACCACTCAGAATATCTTAGAAAGTGGAAATTGGAAAAAAGGATTAGGATACACTGATAAAAATGAAGTTGAGTCAGTTAAACAAGAGACTACTAAAATTGACAGACCTAAGGTTGCACGAGTTAGATTTGTTGCAGAATCAAAAGTTTATGAGAAACCAAAGACTGATAAATCTAAACAGGTCAACATAGGCCTAATGACTCAGAAACAGCTTAAGCATAAGTTCAAGGAAGTCAAACAAGAAAGCAGGACTAAGGAACCTAGGAAAAACAGAAATGGAAAGGTAGGAATAAACAAAAGCAATAATTATATGCCTATTCCTAATGCTCCTAGGAAAACTTGTCATAACTGTGGAAATCCTAATTATCTTGCTTCTTTTTGCAAGAAAAATAAGGACATAAATTCTATGTCTCCCAAATCAGAAGTTAAGACTAGGAATGTTAGATTTAGACTAGAATATCCGTGTTTTCATTGTGGTAGTTTATGACATTCCATTTACACCTGTAAGGAATACCATAGTTTATATTATGATTATTAAGAATTGAAACCCTCTTTGAAGAAAAAGATTGATTCTCCTGGTTCAAATGTTGTTAAAAACTCTGTTAGCATAAACTCTGATTTAAACTCTGATAAATCTTCCGCTGCTAGTGTTAACAAACTTAACAAGAACAAAGGATCCAAGCAAGTCTGGGTCCTTAAAACTAACCATTAGTTGTGTATGTGATTGCAGGGCAACAGGAAAAACATCCTAGTTCTGGACAGTGGATGCTCAGGACATATGACAGGAAATAAAGCCCTGCTATCAGACTTTGTGGAGAAGGCTGGCCCAAATGTTTCTTATGGAGATGGCAACATAGGGAAAACTTTGGGATATGGCAATATCAATCTTGGAAATGTCATCATTCAAACTGTAGCTCTGGTCTCAGGACTTAAGCACAATCTGCTCAGCATAAGTCAAATCTGTGACAGAGGATATCATGTTGATTTCTTTGAAGAACACTGTGAAGTGGTTAGCAAAAGCACTGGGAAAGTTGTTCTGAAGGGATACAGACATGGAAATATCTATGAAGCCAAGCTCTCTTTAAACTCTGATAACTCTGCAATCTGCTTACTGGGCAGAGCTAGTATTGAAGATAGCTGGAACTGGCACAAGAAACTCTCTCACCTGAACTTCAACAACATAAATGAATTAGTGAAGAAAGATCTTGTAAGAGGACTGCCCAAATCAGTATTTACACCAGATGGCCTTTGTGACTCCTGTCAGAAAGCAAAACTGAGTCCTCAATTCTTGAGCCTTATCATCTGCTTCATGTTGATCTTTTTGGACCAGTAAATATCATGTCCATTGCAAAGAAAAGATATACTCTGGTCATTGTTGATGAATTTACCAGATATACATGGGTACACTTTCTACACAGCAAGGATGAGACATCTTCTCTTCTGATTGAACATGTCAAGCAACTGGACAAAATTTCTAAAGATGCAGTAAAGATCATCAGAAGTGATAATGGCACTGAGTTCAAGAATTCTAAAATAGAAGAGTTGTGTAAAGCAAATGGAATTAAGCAAGAATTTTCTGCACCTGGAACACCTTAGCAGAATGGTGTTGTAGAAAGAAAGAACAGACTCTTAATTGAAGCCGCTAGAACCATGCTGGAGGAAGCAAAATTGTCAACTTACTTTTGGGCTGAAGCTGTGCAAACAGCTTGCTTCACACAGAATGCAACTCTGATAAATAAGCATGGGAAAACACCATTTGAGATGGTTAAAGGCAGAAAACCAAATCTAAAATACTTCCACATATTTGGGTGCAAGTGTTTTGTTCTCAAAAGTCATCCTGAACAGTTGACCAAGTTTGACTTCAAAGTTGATGAAGATATTTTTCTTGGCTATCCTCTGTCAACAAAAGCCTTCAGAGTTTACAATCTGAGAACAAGAGTGGTCATTGAATCAATTCATGTATCCTTTGATGATAAGAAAATAACTGGGATGGAAGATTTTGATGAACATGAACAACTGAGATTTGAAGATGAAGATGCATTCTCTGACTCAATAAACTCTGATTCTGAGATCATATCAGAGTTTGTCACTCCAAATCATCAACCTCAAGCACATGTTGAGGGGGAGCACTTTGACAATGAACATCTGGATGAAAATGATGAGAACTTAACAGAAAACACAAACTCTGATGTAGGTTCATCAAACTCTGATAATTCTACATCAGAAAATCAAGAGGATACATCTTTAGGGGGAGCATCAGAAACTCAGAATGCTTATAAAGACAGCATGAATCATGGCGGAGAAGCATCAGAGAATCAGAATAACACTGGAAACATCATGGATTATGGGGGAGGATCAAATTCCAGAAGTCAACTGCCACATGAAAGAAAGTGGACAAAGTCTCACACACCAGATCTAATAATTGGAGATCCAGATGCTGGAGTACAAACAAGAACTGCAACAGTAAATGAATGCCTATTTCATTCATTTTTATCTCAGACAGAACCTAAGAAAGTGGAAGAGGCTCTTCAGGATGCTGATTGGGTGACAGCAATGCAAGAAGAACTAAATGAATTTGAGAGAAACAAAGTCTGGACATTAGTACCAAGACCAAAGAATAGATCAATAGTTGGTACCAAATGGGTGTTCAGAAACAAGACAGATAGTGATGGCATAATTACCAGAAATAAAGCAAGACTGGTAGCCAAGGGGTATTCTCAACAAGAAGGAATTGGCTATGATGAGACCTTTACTCCAGTTGCCAGATTAGAGGCAATCAGAATCTTTTTGGCCTATGCTGCATACAAGAAATTCAAAGTTTTTCAGATGGATGTTAAAAGTGCATTTCTCAATGAGGAGCTGGAGGAAGAAGTGTATGTTGAACAACCTCCAGGTTTTGTAGACTCTAAATTTCCAGATCATGTCTACAGACTTGACAAGGCACTCTATGGACTAAAGCAAGCACCAAGAGCATGATATGAAACTCTTGCTCAATTTCTTTTAGACAGTGGTTTCAACAGAGGTACAATTGACAAAACTCTGTTTTATCTCAACCATGGTAATGACCTGCTTTTAGTTCAAGTTTATGTGGATGATATCATTTTCGGATCTACTAATTCTAAACTCTGTGAAAGATTTTCAAAGCTTATGCAGTCTAGATATCAGATGAGTATGATGGGAGAGATGAGCTATTTTCTGGGACTACAAGTCAAGCAGACTGATGAGGGCATTTTCATTAATCAGTCTAAGTATACTAGGAACCTGCTAAAGAAATTTGGTATGCAGGATAGCTCAGCTGCTACCACTCCCATGACAACAGCCACAAAGTTAGATAAAGATACTGGAGCATCAGTAGAAATTACTAACTACAGAGGTATGATAGGCTCACTTCTATATCTGACTGCTAGTAGACCTGATATCATGTTTGCTACCTGTCTCTGTGCAAGATTTCAAGCAGATCCAAGAGAACCACATCTAGTAGCAGTCAAAAGAATTTTCAAATATCTCAAGGGAACAGTTGAGATGGGACTCTGGTATCGTAGAGAATCAGACTTTACACTGATTGGTTACTCTGATGTAGATTTTGCAGGATGCAAAATAGACAGGAAAAGCACAAGTGGGAGCTGTCAATTTCTTGGCAGCAGATTAGTTTCTTGGTTCGGTAAGAAACAAAAAACTATCTCTACATCCACTGCAGAGGCAGAGTATATTGCTGCAGGAAGCTGTTGTGCTCAGATTTTATGGATGAAAAATCAACTGTTGGACTATGGGTTATCTCTTACTCAAATTCTTATTTATTGTGATAACCAAAGTGCAATTGCCATGACAGGAAATCCAGTACAACACTCTATGACAAAGCACATCAGCATCAGATATCATTTCATCAGAGAACATGTGATGGAAGGGACAATAGAACTTCACTTTGTCCCTACAGATCAGCAGTTGACAGATATCTTCACCAAGCCTTTGGCTGAAACAACATTTACAAGACTTGTAAATGAATTAGGGATGATCTCTGGTCCTCTCTAAACTCTGCTAAATTATATTAGAATATATCTGTTGTTAATTGCTACCACGAGCATGATTCATAACTGCATCTGCTATTCTCTGATTCAAACTCTGATGATTATGTTCTGATGTGACAAACTCTGATGCTTATACTCTGACCTGACGAACTCTGATTACATGAAATTTTCACTGATAAGTGGCCTTCCTGTGAAGAATATGTTGCAAATTCTTGAATTGAGTCATGAACATCTCTAAAGTCTGATGTTTGTGACATTACATATGTGGAAATCTACCTGACACCAACCATGATCAAAATCTGCCACTTAGACTGCCTTACTTCTTAAGTATTAGATATGTAATTAGTGTAGAAATATTTTTTACTCCCTTTATGAGCTCAAAGTTAATTGAATCTTAAGTATGGATCAATAAAGTTTATTTCTTCTCTTACACAACAAAAAAAAAACTCAGGTACTCCTTTGAGATCTTAGAAAATCTGTGTTAGGAATGACCCAAGTGCATTGCTGGTATTAAGCAAACTGCATCAGAAAAACTTTATTTTTTCTTGGGGACCTCTCATATTCTCTGATTACTGGAGAAATACACTGATCAGTAGAAATTTAATCTGAAGAAGGTTATAACTCACTTACCCTGAGAAGTTTCCATTCTGAAGATTATTAGTGACTTGTCAAGAGAAGAAAATATAAACTCTGATTCATACTGTAGTCAACTCGGCCTATGAAGTGTTTAAATTATTTTCTGAAAATCTGGTTCATTCTAAAGTTCTTGAGAATTTTGTCAATCTTTGTGTCACTCTAAGAATCATGTCTACACACACCTTCCACTCCATATTTGTGATTAACAAATTTTGTGACAACGAGTGATTTCTGATTAAATTCAAATAATAGTTTGTACACTCTGAGGATATATTGTGTTAAAGACACTTGATATTTCATCACTCATCAGTATAAAATTCTATGTACATCTTATTGTTTGTTATATAATCTGATATTTATTCAAACTCTGGTTCAAGTCCATCTCTGATCGACTTCGGAGTTTATTAAATAAATATTTGGTTTAGTAAAATATCAGATTTACTTGTCAAACGGTACAAAAATCTGTTTGAAGTCCTGAGTGGAGTAAAACACGGTATATTATTTTGTTTTCTCGGAAATTGTTACACAAATGCACGATGCACACGCAACACTAATAATTACCGCCCCACTACCCTATTGTTACCGTTGAGAGGCTACCACGTGTCCCACTAACTCTGAAAAATCAGCAGATCGTGTATACATATATATATATATCGGGTTTAAAAGAATTTTATCTTTTACTTTTTTCACATGATTTTCACTGCTCCCTTTTTACTCTCTCTCTCTCTCTCTCTATTTTCTCTTAAGCATTTCATCAAACACCCTTCCTGCATTACTTAAACTCTCATTTTTTTCTCAGAAACATGTCGACAACAGCGTTTGAGTTTGATGGAGCCAAGTTTGTGACTAATAACTATGCACCAATCTTAGATACTGATGAAGCCCCTAAGGAGTTTCATCTTATTCAAGATTTTCTGGCTCATAGTGAGCTGATGTATGCTCTGACTCAACCAGAGTCAATCTCTCCATCTCAGGTGCTCACACTCTGGAGGTCTGCCAACTATGATGATGGAGGTGATCATGGCTCTCCCTCTCTGACCTGTGATTATGAAGGTCAAGAGTACTATGTCTTTCCGGCCACTGTCAGGAAGGCTCTTCATCTTCTTGATCACAATAAGTTCGACTCCTCTGTACCCACTCAAACTCTGAGAGATATGATGCATTTCTTTGGGTACTCAGCCAGTATAGACAAGATGGGGGAGCTCAAGCGTCCTAACCTCTGTAAAGAATGGAGTTTTTTCTATGACTGCATCACCAGGGCATTTGGGAACAAGTGCAGCAATTTTGATGCCATTCCCATTTTCAGTCAACAAATTGGGTATTCTCTGATCCATAATCTCAAAATTGATATTGCTACTTCTATCTTGAGATTTATTGGTGATAGGAGACAAGAGGATATGAATGTTGTTTATTATGCCAGATTTTGTCAATTAATATTCTCTTACTGCTTTCCAAATATACCTATGCCTGAATCTGGTAATGAACTGCCCTTTAAGATCACTAAACGTGCCTTTACTGATCTCATTAAGAAGGACATCAAGAAACCCAATCCTCCTGTATTTGCTATTCCCATAACTGTACAGGACAAGCTGAAGCTGGCATTGCCAGATAAATATGGTCCTCCATTCTCTAATGAGAATATTCCTGATCCTGCATCCTCATCTGCTCAGCCAGATGCTGCACCAACCTCTGGTCCTTCCCAACAAGGGCCAGTTGTAACATCTGACCAACCACTATCCTCTGGTCCTTCCCAAAAAGGGCCAGTTGTAAAATCTTCACCTACAAGAGTACTCCGATCTTCTAAAACTCCTACAAAACCATCTCCTCCACCCAAGAAGAGAAGATTTCTTCAGAAATTTTTTGATTCTGACTCTGATGAAGAACCTCAACAAGCTCAACCAGTCAAGAAACAAAGGAAGAAGATCAAGCTAACCATCATCACTGACCTGACTGTTGATCCTCCTCAGTCAGAAGATCCTAATCAGGCTTTGATTCTATTCTCTGATCAACAACAGACTGCAGATCCAGTACTGATTGAACCTCTATCTGCACTGCCACTTGAGGAAACACCTGCAGCTGACATTCAAATGTCAGAAACAATTCCTTAGTTCCAAGCTCAAACAGATGAAGTTCAACCAGAAGCTGTGTTGAAGATGAATCAGGAATCTCTGATTCAATTTGAAAAAAATGTTGTAGCTCATGTTCTAGAGATCTCTAATGCTGCAAACTCTGATGCAGCCACAGAAGCTCTTGCTTCTCATACACTAAGCATCTTTGTAAATGATGATGATGATAATGATGATGCTACAGAGGTCACCTCTGTTCCAACTCATGTTTCAGCTTCTCTTACAGCTGCAATCTCTGATCCAGTCAGAGAATCTACTCTAGTAAGAGATGCTTCTCCAATACATGATCTGTCTCCAATCAGAGAATCCTCACCAATCAAAACTTCTTCACCTGTTCAAGTTTCTCCAGTTCAACTTCCTACCTCTGCTACGAGCAAAATCTATCAACTGACATATTTTCAAAGGATGTGGAGAGCTCAACCTCCATCTGTGGAAGACAGACTTTCCTCCATTGAAGCTGCTGAAAGATCCATGCAGACTACTCTGGCTGATTTGAGCTCATCTGTAGCTCAGCTGGTTCAATTTCTCACCTCTGCTGATGTCAAAAAGGGGGAGAAAGTAATGCAAGACAAATGCCAATCTGACCAGCAATTGAAAAAAAAAAGCCAGATGGTGATGAAGATGGAAATGAGGTTGCAGATGGAAACTCAGGCAAGCAGATAAGGCTTCCAATTAAAGATAAAGAAGAATCTGGGAAGACAAAAAGGAGTGATACAAATGGAAACTCTGACAGGCTCAGAGAATCACAACAAAAGCAAAGTTCTCTGGAAATGATTGCTATGTCTCAAGTTCAGAGTATAAATGAAGCAGTCAGAGTTTCAGAAAATATCTCAAAAGAACTTGCTGTTGTTAGTTCTGAAATTGCTCAGAAGGAAGAAAATCTAATCCCTGAATCAGATAAATTGATTGAAGCTGGAGATCCAGAATCTCAGAAGTTCTGCCAAACTCTGAAGTTCAGAGGAAAAGAAACTACCTTGGTCTACAAATCTCCTTCTCTGCAAGCTATTGATGAGGCTGTGGCAAGAAAGATTTTTGAAAGAGAAAATCCAGAAGTTGATATTGAGGCTATTAGACTTGAAGAAGAAAGGTTAGCTGCTGAGAAGATGAAAATCAGCAAAACAAAGTCTGACAAGCAGAAGCAAATCACCGATTCCTCACAGAAACAGTCAAAACCAAAAGAAAAAGGAATAGTGATCAGTGAGATGAAGTACTCTGACATCAACAGACCCAAAACCAGGTCTCAAGCAAAGTCTGAGACTGATTCCAAGGATAAGGGAAAGCAACCTGTTGATGGAGTTCCTACTTTGAAGAAGAAATCAATTATCAAGATTGCATCAGAGAATCCCTCTCAAAGATTAATGAAGCTAAGCAAGGATGCTAATATAATCTATGATGTGTCTGATCAAGTTGAAGAAGAAGAGGCTGGATTGACTAGAAGAAGGAAGAATGCAGAATCAGAAGTCAAGCCAATCTATGAGTTAACTTTAACCTCTGACATTGCTCAAGTTAAAGTTAAAGTAGCGGAAGAAAAATCTGAGCCCATAGAAACTAAAGCCTCATGGCTAAAGATAATATCTGGGAAACCTCAAGGCCAGTAGAAGAAGAAAAGCCTCTATGGAAGCCTTGGTACAAGTCTGTACAAGGAAAGCTCAATGCTAACCAGGATCAGAACTCATGGAACCAGAGGAATGGAAGTATATGATACAACTGGTCTAGGGCACTAGAAAGAAAAGTTGGAAACCAACTTAGCAACCACTTTCAAAGATCCATATCCTCTGACTGATAAGGTGGGAGAAGCTGTTACACAAAAGGACCTGGACAAAGTAGAATCAGTGCAGATTCTTATGGATACCCATGATGGTACTGGAGATAAAGATAAGATAGCCATATTTCTTGATTCTGGTAGAGTATACAGAGTCTCAGAAGCTGATCTGTTACGGAAATCTCTGAGGGAGCTTGAGCATTTTCATTACTTTCTTGAGATTAAGAATGGAGCTACCCAGAGATGGTCTGATCTGATGAAGAGGACTATCCTTGAGAAGAGAAGATTCTATGGATTAAAGTCTGATGAAGAATACATTCCTGAAATAGCTCAAGATGATGGTTCTGAAATTAATATGGAGAAGAACAGCTCTGTTATGGAGACCATTGCAAACACAAGAATCTTGGGTTATAACAATGATGCAGACAGACCAAGAGTTATTCAGTTGGGAGATGCTATGAGAAGAAGCAAGGTAAATGCCTTGAGAGCAGCTATCTATCAGACTGGGGAAGACACTGAAGAGCTTAGTACTGTTAAAGCCCAGATGATACAGACTCTGAAGCAGATTGAAGAAGATCTGATAAATCAATTTGTCAGAGAAAGCTTTGGATATAGATTGATCTGATAGTTTGTAGCTGCTGGTTTTGTAGGTTATAATTAGTTCAGAGAATTTAATTATGTCATGCATTTGTCCTTAGTAATTTTTGACATCATCAGCATATATATATATATATAACTTGTTCATTCTGTCTAATGTACAAGTTGGGGGAGATTGTTACATATTTGATGATGTCACAGGTATCTAACTTGTTTAGTGTGCAGAATCAAATATCAGAGTTTATCTGGAAATCAGAGTTTAACGACTACCAGCTGGATCAGAGCTTAGCGAAGATCAGAGTTTGCAGGCGGCTGATTTCTAGGAGCAGATCTGCATAAACACTGAAGATAAAGATCAAGGAAGATTGTGCAGATCAGGACAGCAGAAGGATAGCTACTGATTAGATTATTTTAGGAAGCAGATAATTGTAAATTAATCTGTAGATATCATGTAACTGTCTATATAAACACAGCTTAGGGTTTACTCTATAAGAGTTAGAATATCGAGCACATTATTATTGTAACCCAGCAGCTCTTAGTGATAAGTTATAAATCACTAAGAGAGTATTTGTAACCTACTGTGTTTTGTGAATAAGAGTTTACTTGGTTTATTCTCTTATTTGAGTGTTCTGTTATTGATTGTGTTTACTATATTCATTAATATAGTGAGTGAAATCGGCCTAACAAAATAAATGAACATTTGAAATTTAATACCTTCTAATATTTCCCGAGATGCTGTAAAGTTTATTTGGCACTGAGGCTTGAACATATTAATGAACTTCTATCAGTGGAGTACATCGATCATCCTGGAATTCTTCTGAAACGCAATTCCAATCATTCACTTGACATTCTTCGTACGGATTTCGGATATAGTAGTTGCTATTTACCTTGTTTTCTTATCTAAGTTGAGTAAACATTTCGTAATTAAAAATAGGCTAAACATGTACCTTTCCATATCGAAGAAGAAAGCTGCAAGTAATCACAACACCTGGTATTTTAAGCTCGTTTTACAAGCTTGAAAAGATTATATATGCATTTAAGACAGTAAAATCTGGTGCTATTTCTACAGGAATGTTGTTTTATTATAAGATGTTACTTTGCTTCTTTATGCTAAAACTACAATATCATATTATACCTTGTTACTACAACCAGTTAATAATTAGCACCTTCTTATGATATAACAGTAAGCAAGAAGCTTCATCAAAGTACTATACCTAAAGCAGAATGAACTGCTCAAGTTTAATTATCCAATACAAGAATGCAGTCCCAGAAATTTAATTACCTCCAAGAAAATAATTTTTCAGTAATCTGCAATCCAAGTACAAACTTCTCCACATCACCCATAGACTCATCTGAATTAATTTTCTCATCTTTGATAACTATAGTTAACACGTTTATCCAAATAAGTAATATATAGTACATACTAAACCATGCAAATACTAAATTAAGATTTACCTTCAGTACCATGCAACTAGCTGAGAGTGCATAATAAAGCCTCCGCATTTGTTGGAGTAATTGAACTTAGATACTTGTTGATAATTTGACTTCCGGTACTAAAATAAGACTCAGAAGCAATGGTAGTTATCGGCATACTTAAAGAATCTGGTGCCATGACAGATAAAATAGTGTATTTGCTTTAATTTGATCTTCAAAAAGAAAGTACATCAAGTTTCCCTCTTGCATCCGACTTACTTTCTTCTAAGTACAACTCAAGTTGTAATTTACTTTCACTTTGTGAGTCAGATAGATAAAAAATCAATTTAAACTCCTATAAACTGGAAACGTAGTTAGACAATAATCAAATCGCATATACAAGCACATAAAAAATCATGAAGTTTTAAGGGAAATGCTTAAATCTATATCATCTGTTGTTTCACCATGATCTTCGCTACTAACTCTTGAGCAAGAAGTGACGGTTATAGAAGAGATATTCGATACACGACAATACTCTAAAAAAAGCTCCTCCATCTTTAAAGTGTGATAGGCTGTATGGCTGCAATCATATAACCCCAAAATTCACTTTCGCTTCCATCCTCATAGTATGTGGCATACACTGAAATATTTAAAGGATGTAGCTCAAGAATGGAAATAAATGGAGTATTTGTTATTTTCATAATTTAGGCAGACATCAATCAATGTTATTTTAAAGAGCCCCGATTATCATTTTTTGCATTCCTAAAATCTTAAACATAACTTCAATATCTTTATGCGATTTCTTCACTTGTTCAATTTATTTGTAATATCATATATATTCTTGTAAAACATAAACATTATAAATAGAAATTAATAACAGCCAAGCTGCAAAGTACAAATATAGAACTAATTTTCTTGTGAGTATATTCTGAACATATATAATATCTAGTACGAAAATTATCAATGTTTTCATAGTCCAACAATGAATTGTGCGAGTTTATAATTAATAAACACCAAGAAAGAGAAAGGGCTTAGAAACAAGCCTAATTATTAGTTGATACCAGTCTAATTGACAATTAAAAAATTTTCACATACAGTAACACAATACATCCAACCCATTATAATACAACATCACATTTCTCATCAATAAATCCAAGACATGATCACAAATTACGTAGTTACCGATTTATGTGTCGAGCAAGTGGAAAGCGGAGTTTTCGTGGGAACGGTGACCATGTCCTGACAGTGTCATTGGCGCGAACCTGTTCAATTAGACAATAATTAAAGTGAGAATTGAGAGAAGCGAATGAAGCCTGGAGCTTTGGGTTCTTTCACCCTTATATTTTGAGAGAGACAGGGGGTATAGAGATTTTAGGAGAAGACGGAGGATGCAGGATGTTATTTAACAATGAAACAATGAGTTAGATTGTAGAAGGGGGGTTGAATACAATCTTTTGCAAAGTATACAAATTTCTAACACAGATTGTATTCAAGCTTGTAAATCACAAAAACAAGAATATAAACTAACTGAAATAATAAAGAAACTAGTCTTTCAAAATTTTAGGTGGGTTGTTTTGATCCACCTGAGAGATTTTATATAAGAAGAAATCTCCAAAAAATTATCTTGGCTGCTTACAAATTAGAAGTGCTCACCTTGACAGATTTTCTCTCTAAGAGTTCTAGGTTTGCACTTCAAGTTTTTCTTGTACACTTGATAAAAGAAAATAGACTACATAAGTTGGTATATATTCACCAACTGATATTCCTTTTCATACACCTTTTCTGTCTATACTATTACAAGAAACTTTTGTTCTCATTCTAACAGTCAAAGCATGCTTCTGAGTTTCTTGTAGTATAGCTCCATTTGGCATGCTTCGATTTTTTCATTATATGCCTAAGCCATTTGCAGCTTAGCTTCCAAGGCAGGTGTCACTTTCAGTTCTGAACAACCCATGTGACTACTGTCCTTTCTTTGACTAGAGAATGCGAACTACTAATTATTCAATCAACAACTGATAAATGTCTGGTTATCAGTTGAGGCAATGATATAGCAGTTGACAGTTCTTATTTGAATAGCATTTGACAAGCCTTCACTTGTAGCCGTTGACAAGTTAGCAGTTGGTAGCTTCTTCATAGTAGTTGATCACTTTAGCAGTTGACAGCTTTCCATATCAGTTGATCAATTTAGCAATTGATAGCTTTCCACATCAGTTGGCTAACTTATTAGTTGGTGGCTTGTACGGATAGCAGTTGATAGGGCTAGATAGCAGTTGACATATCGTTTTATTCCTTATCAGTTGACAGATTGGTTTATTAGTTGATCTTCACTTCACTTGTGTAGAATTCGTGATTTAGAATATTCACAATTTATCATCCTAACTACACATCAGTTGATATACCAACTAAATTATCGGTTGACACAATGAATACTCAACTACTAATTTATTGAACTAAAATTAGCCTTGTTACAATACCTCATCATCCGTTGATGGGTTATCTAATCAACTGATACTACATAAGTATGCTATCAGTTGATTAGCTACATAGAATTCAATTAAGTGATTTTGTTTTATCATCAAGATTGACATATTCCTAACAATCTCCCCCTATTTATATTTGTAGAATTTCAGATATAAATTTAGGTCCTTGATGATAACAAAACACTTAATGAAACACAAATAATCACAGAATCAAAATTGCAAATGGAGAATTGCATTTCTTGAATAGAAGAAGAGAAATGAAATTTGCAAGAAAGTAATTGACCTATGACTTAAAAATTGTGCTCCTCTAGCCTGAGCGGATTAATGCCTTCTCCTTCTTTTCTTTTCATGGTTATCTTCATTCTTTCTTTTTCTTCTACCACTCTTCTCTTCCCTTTCATCTACAAACTTCTGCAGTTATCTCAAAAACATGTTCTCTTCCTTGTCTGATGGATCTAACATCATTTGCATGAACTTCAAGGTATCAGCATCAACTTTAGGAGCATGGTCCTTCATTCTGAAAAATCTTCTAACACCTAGAGAGTCCCTAAATTTCATCAGCCAGTCAGGATTATGATGAACTCTGCATTCTTGGTAGGGAAGGTTGATTCTTTTGGGAAACTCACTGGGGGTATTCCAATCTTTTGAAATTTCTTCCATTTTCTGAGAATTGCAGTTCTCAATTGTTGAGAGTAGCCTCTAAGATTTGTCATTTTTCTGAAGATAACTTTGAGAACTGCATAATCTTGATCTAGAATCCTTTCCAGTGGCCATTGTTGACGATGACCTCCTTTGTAGTGAAATTCTAATCTCTCAGGCAATTTGGCAGTTTGAGGGTAACCTCCCACTTCTTCAATATCATTGACATACAGATCTATTTTTGCTTGTGTTGTTAAATGAATGGCATAAGCATAATCTGTGTGAGGTATCCTAGCCACATCAGGTACCTGTGAGATTTCCACTTCCTTGCTTGGTAGCTTGATTACTAATGGCAGCTTTTTCTTTTCATAGTTGAATTTCATCTTCTTTTGCCTTGTCTCCCTTTCTGGCCTTGAAGCTTTCTTCTCCCTTCTTAATTCTTCTTTAGACAAAAAGTATTGTTGGAAAGGTAGATTCTCCATATCATATTCAAATGGCTCAGGTTTGGAGATTAACAAGTCAAGCTCCTCAGTAGTCAAGGAGTGAGCATCCTTCTTCATGATTTCCTTGATTCTAGCTTGCCTCTCTTCCAGGCTCTCAACAGTTTCTGCAGGCTTTTGAGATAAGCTAGCACCAGCTCTTTTCTTTGATCTTTTAGGCTTTTGGGCCTGCAGATTCTTAGCCAAAAGATTTTTCTGGGCTTCTTCTAGAATCCTTTCCTGCGTTTCAAGAGTTGCAGCTTCCATGTCTTCTCCATTCTCAGCTCCAAGTTCATTTTCCATTTCTGCTGCCATCATTAACAATTTGAGTTCTTCTGCTCTAACCTAAGCATCTTTAAGACTATCATGCTCTTGCTTTACTTTCAGGTAGAGAGGATGGCCAGGTGGAACACATATTTGCACTCCATTTCTTGTTATGACTGCAAACTCAGTCGTCCAAACATCAGGCACCAATAGAGGTTTGAATACTGCCTTTGGTGGTTTGGGATTACCATGCTCATCTAACTCCACCTCTTTCTTCTTCTCCTCCACTTGCTTTGGTTTCACATCTAACTTTTTCCCAAATTTTGCTAAGTGAAGAGTATCCCCCATGATCTTGCCTTTATCTGGGATAGGCATGGGAAAGTCATACATTATCTTGCTTTTTCCATTGTCATCTGGTTCATATGTTGGAGATGATTCTTCATTAAAGTTTGGAACAAACTCATTGTAGAGAGAGTTGTCACCTTGGCAAAATGTGGGTAGGCTAAAGACCTTCTTCACCGGAACTTTGAGATGTTTGTATTTGAAACCTCTTGCCAGTGAAGATGGGAGTGTTTGGTAGGGAACCAATACTAGAGAAATGGTGACATGTGTGGGCTTTGTTGAAATGGTTGTTGATAGTGGAAGAACTGTTGTTGTTGTAGATGCCTTTGCAGTTGTGGTTGGTGAAATGATGATTGCTGAAGTAGTTGTAGGAGGCATTATTGTTGTTGTTGTTGTTTCTAGAAGTGATATTGAAGTAGACACAAGCTCCCCCTCAGATGATGAAGAATTAGGTTGCAGCATCTTAAGCAATTTTGACATCACTTCCCCCTGTAATGGACCTTTCTCCCCCTTTTTGTTATCATCAAGGGAAGAGATGCCAGCATTACTAAGAAGTTGCTGGAAGAGCTTGTTCTGTAGACTTTGATTGAAAATGAGAAGATCCAGCTTCTTCTCAATGTTGGTGATCTTGGTTTTCAGGTTAGAGACATCCTTGGAAAGGGCCTTGTAGGAATCTTTAAGCTTAGGAATAGGAAGGGTAGACAATTGCTCCTTACATCTTGCTTGACAAGATCAACCTAGCATTGCACATCTTTAAGAGTGTGCTTGGTGAAGTGGAATTGCTTTCTTGGAACTACCAGATTAGACCTGTATAGAAGAATTGGATTCCGGTTAATAGGATCATTGCTTGCTTTCCATTCCCTTGTATTCTTGTGCTGCCTAACCATTTCAGACTCATAGGTGCCAACTTCATACTGTTTGTTGAAAATCCAGTCTGGTATGGGAGAGACAGCTTCTTCATCTTCACTACTCTCATCATCCTCACCTTCTTCTTCTTCATATTGGTCATCCCCCACAGTAGAGAGCATGCCCTTAGAAATGGCAGCATGAGCAGCTTAAGCTTTCTCTAGGGCTTCTGTGGTATGAACCAATCCCAATGTCTCCTCTGCTTAGACATTTGACTGCTCAGCCATGACTTGATAGGCTGGCATTGAGTGCTTGAATTGGGAAGCACCCAATATATCCATAGCAGGTTCCTCCATCCTTATGTCTCCTGTTCCTGCTTTTCTCTCAAGATCTCTCTTTTCTTGCATCAGGGTCTCACCCTGGCTCACCACAACCTAACATTCACTTGCTAAAGTGGTACACACATTCTCTCCTTTTGCCTGGGTGGAAGAAGTATCCAGCCCCTCATGTACAAACTCTCCTTTTGCCAGCTCACTAGGCTGCCTCTCCTCTCCCTCACTAGCACTCAACCTAAGTAGCACAGCTGCAATGGCCTCCTCGGACTTATCAATTGATGTATCAAGCATAGATACATTAGGTGCATCAATTGATGAAGTAGAGACACTTATCAACTGTTGTGAGATAGCAGTTGATAGTCCGTTGCTAGCTATCAACTGATAATTGCTGTCAAGCATATCAGTTGATGAAGCTGTGCTAATCAACTGATGAGAGATATCAGTTCATAAAGAAGAAATAACAGTTGATGGGGTCATTGAAACTATTATTGACTCTGTGAAGATTGATTTTGCTTGAGAAAGCACAGGGTCAATGATAGCCCTAGAAAAATATACCGGATGATCCAACAAAGCTTGAACAAGCTGATCACCAGTTGAAATTGATTGAGGTTCCTCCATGAAATTGAGAGATGGAGAATGAGGTTGAGGATTGCTTATTAAGTCATCCTCATTTTGATTGAGTGATCTTGATGAAGGTGTTACAATTTGCAACTGAGAAGGGGGCTGTGACTCCACATTTGTTGGAGCCACATCAAGCTGAATTTGTGAAGTTTGCACTGGCATAAAATCAATGATTTTTGCCGGTGCAGCAGTGTGTGTAGTGCTTTTAGACTTTTTCCTAGCATAGGTTTTGTCTATCACTGTGCCCCACCCCTTTTCTTTGTCCCTGGCTGAGTACTATTTTCAATAGTAAGATCCTTTTGGGAGGATGCCACTAGGGATGAGCTAATATCCATATTAATCACTGCATCTTTTTGGGAAGATGAAGGATGGCTTGGCTGGTTAGCACTCTCCTCTCCAACCTTATCCTGGGGGTTTCTTTGATGTTCACCCATCCCCTCACCACTCACCACCTTCACAGTCCCCTCAATTGAGATTTTGGTGGGTTTTACTGTAGGAACAATCGGATCTTGGCCCTGCGTTTTATGATATTAATTGAAAGTTCGAACAGAATATTAACCTTAATCGCTACGGCGCAAGCGATTCAAATCCACGTCTTCTACTGTATTCCTTTGTGACAACCCATATTTTTATAAATTATTTTATTTTAATATTCATGATTTTTTTGGAAACACTACAAGGAAAACATCATCAGACAAGCGTTTTTGCCCGTTGTCTGATACCAAGAAAAACCGTGGTCTATTGCGATGCCGTCTGATACGCACCTCAAACAACGGTACCAACCGTTGTGTGAGATCAAGAAACACAACGGTTTATGTTTAACCGCGTTTTATGTTTCACCCAGAAACAACAACAGATAAGTTTAACAAAGTGTTGTTATAAACATTTCACAACAACAGTCATATTTCGAATTTGTGTTGTTATTAGGACTATCCACAATAGTTTGTGGATATATTTACTTGTTAATAAGAGTATCAGACAAGATTGTTTGAGTTATAGAGGCTCGTGTTTTACTACCTTGTACAACGGGCTTAGAGTAGTGGTCACTTGTGTAAGGCTCCTTATAACAATAGTTTATATAATGAAACAATTGTGTGAAAGCTCTTCTACAACGGTTTTTGTTCCAAATGCTCGAATAATGTTGATTTAGACAATGGTTTGTTACTACTATATACTTATTTGTATATGTCTTAGACAACGATTTTATTCTTAAAATTGTGTTGTTTGTAGGGCATAAGGCAACTGTATTCTTTTTCTTTTCCTTTTGTATTTAGTTATGTCAGACAATGGTTTTACATAACCTAATCAAATCATGCTGAAGAATATAATTAACAAGCCATAAATTAGTAACAAAAGTTTTCATTACCAACTATAGTAACAACGTACAATCACATACAAAAATTTGTTTCACACAATTGACAAGAGCCTATATAGAGTAGATAGAAGCCAACAGAAAGCCCTTTGCAAGATGAGCAGCTTATTGGAGTTTGACCTCCATAATTGTTGCAAGAAAAATAATAACTCCTAGTGTTAGACAATAGGGCTTTAAGATCTACTCCGTATTTGTTGTCTTCTTGACGACAACTCCATTTAATACTAGGGCCAGTAGCTGAATCGACACATGCTTTCCATCCTTGGTTGGCCAAAGGCCCCCATAGAGCAGCTTTTTGTTCATCTGACTAAAAATGAATAAAGCAAATGAGCACATGAAGTTTTTACCATACAAAATTCAGATAAACCACAACCAAATATGCAGCTCAGGCAACTCTTTACTCTTACTCACAGTTTGTCAGAGAACAACACTCTTAAGCAGGTTCATATGTCTCGGTTTTATGGCATTAAATTCATGCACAAGATGATCACAAAGTCAGCTATTAGAAGCACAATTCCCCAACTTTTGGCCCTTATGACAAAGAAAAACCTAGGTTATCAGTGCACCCACACTTGAAAATTCCAAGTCTTCTTAATTACATTCAAGCGTTTCTAGTTGTTACGACTTTGCACAGGAATGAAGTCAGTCAATTCAAGCTTAGTCCATTACTAAAATTATCGTCCTTGATGATTCGAATAGTGTGCTTAAATTGTTCGTATTTGTCAATTGCCAATTTTAATAAATTCCCAGTTTGTTATCTAATTAGACTTACTCATATCTTTTACATGTCTTAATCTACTGCCTTTGACCACAATTAAGTAGTATAACTCAAACCTTAACTGCCATACTATTAATAATTATAAGGTAATTTAATTTCTACACAAACTAATCATCTATCACAAAAATCTCACCTGACCTAAAACTCTCACACATGTTAGAGTAAAAACTAACAAAAAAAATAATCACAGATCGCAAATACTACATATATCTATAAGAAGAAAAAGAATTCTCAACAATCCATAATCTAATAAGAAAACAAACACAACCAATATAGAGAAAGATAACACTGAAGGCCAATGAATGTTGATACACATAATCAAGAACACATATCATATATGAATGACCCATATATTTATTAACACATATGAAGCTGAAAATGCATACCGGCAGAAATGAAGAAGAGGCGCGGCTAGAGGGAGTGAAAAGAGTGAGCAATACAACAGCAGCAGCATCTAGAGCTCCTCCTGGATTCTGGTGGAGGAGCATCATTCCGGCAGATTCAAACAAGGCAGCTACTCCGGTAAGTCAAAACTAAACAATAAAATAGCCCCCCTTACAAAAAAACAGAACAGAGAGAGAGATGAGGGGGATGAAAATAAATAAAGAAATCTATGCTTCTTTTTACCATATCTTTAACTGAGCTTGCTCTCAAAATGTCATCTCTTTAAGCCTCATTGCTTGCTCATTTTCTCAAAAATTAAAAAGGGGACCTAGATATTCTGATCCTTAAGGAAAAGGTGTTCAAAAGCAGGCTGATGTGAGATTGGAATAAAGTAAATGGTATCCCCATCTCGGCTCTGCTCATTCAAAACAACACCAATCAAGAACTATAATTTCCTATAAACAAAATCAAAATACTATACAAATGCAAAAACAAATGTGACACAAATGCTAAATACATACATAAAAATGTGAGTAGATGTAAAGATATGACCTGAATGGATTTGATGGGGGGCTTGTTGAGTCGATTTAAGTGCTGCTGATGAACCTCAAGCTTCTGCCAAAAAAGGCCACTCCCTCTAGGCACAGGGCTACTCCAACACAAAGTGAAGAAGAAAAACAAGAAAACAAGAGGATAAAGAGAAGAGAGACAACCAGAGAGAAGAGAAGAGAGAGCCGGACAGAGAAGAGAGACAACGAGAGAGAATATTGGACAGAGAGAAGAGAATAAAGCTAGATGGTCAGAGAGAGAAGAGAAGATAGACACCTGAGAGAGAGAGAAGCATAAAGGGGGAAGGCCGTCGACCTGCCGATTGGAGTCTGAAGAGAAGGATAAGGGGGGAAAATCAAAATTAGGGTTAATGCTGAAGGGGGGAAACAAAACTTATGCAGGGGAATGAAATGGTTCAGCTGGAAAGTTTAAAATAAAAAATTGTATTATTATATTTTAATATATTGTCTAGTTGAATTATGAAAAAAATGAATGTTTTAAATATTTATTTATAGTTGATTATCGAAATATCATTAAAAATAGAATTTTAAGTATATGATAATTTAGTAATATTAAAAATAAATATTTTATAATTATCTTATACGATCTTTTAGCAAAAGTATAGTAGGATATTGTGTCTAGTAAACAAAATAATTTAAATTAATTTAAACAATTAGTAACCACCAAAAAATTCAGTTATTAATATATATTATAATAAAATTATGTAATATTATTACATATTACATATTATATACTGAATTATAAATTGGTTGAAACTAAAATATTTTAAGAGTCAAATATAATTGAAATATAAATAACTGAATATTTTTATGGTTACTAATTGTTGTTTTGGGGAGAATAACCAGGCTCATTTTTTCACCTAGATAGGTGTGCTTATTTTGTTTTGAGTAATTTTTTGTTATTTATATAATATTAATAATTGAAAAATATTATAAAATAGTATTAGTATGTCTTTAACGTTAAAATTTAGGAAGTACACAATAGAAATTTTGTTTTATATACGATAAGCACTTTATTAGTTATTAATTAGTAATTAGTTTTGGGATTACCATTGTATTAATTTTAAAACATATATTTATATTATGCATATATGCAAATATATATTGTTCATTTGGACAATAAAAATAATTTTGTAGTTCGGATGTAAGTATTGGTATGTGTTCTATGTTAACAATTCACAAAGTACTGGATGGAATCTTTGTTATGTATAAGATTAGCTCTTTATTAATTAATAAATATATTTTTCGATGATCTAACCGTACGGAAGTCGAGAAATAACAATATCAGTCATGTATTAAAAATATCAAAAACTTTTATGTTTATTTTGTATGTTTTTTTAACAATACTAATCAAACGTAAATTTTGATTTATTGTAAAAAGGTGTTTTTTGTCCTGTAGTGTCTAACAGACAACGGTTTTTATACGCACCTATGTTGTCTCATTAAAAGTGACACAACTGTTATGGAAGTTATACCGTTGTAAGAGAAAACCATTGTCTAGATTAGGCTCAATCAACGCTTAAGGGAAAATCCGTTGTATAAAAGTACTGTAGACAACGGTTTATGGGAAGAAAACCGTTGTATAATAAATTTTCACTTTTATGAGTTAAAAATTCGCATTTCCTTGATCCATTCTTATTTTTATACTTTTTAACTAAAAAAAATATAGTTATATTATGCATATATGCAAATATGTATTGTTCATTTGTAATACAAGGCAATTTTTACTTCGGATGTAAGTATTGATATGTGTTCTATGTTAACAATTCAGAAAGTACTGGATGGAATCTTTGTTATGTATAAGATTAGCTTTATATTAATTGATAAATATTTTTTTCGGTGATCTAACCGTACGGATGTCGAGAAATAACAATATTAGTCATGTATTAAAAATATCAAAAACTTTTATGTTTATTTTGTATGTTTTTTTAACAATACTAATCAAACGTAAATTTTGTCTTATTGTAAAAAGGTGTTTTTTGTCCTGTAGTGTCTAACAGACAACGGTTTTTATACGCACCTATGTTGTCTCATTGAAAGTGACACAACTGTTACGGAAGTTATACCGTTGTAAGAGAAAACCATTGTCTAAATTAGGCTCAAACAACGCTTAAGGGAAAATCCGTTGTATAAAAGTACTAAAGACTACGGTTTATGGGAAGAAAACCGTTGTATAATAAATTTTCACTTTTATGAGTTAAAAATTCGCATTTCCTTGATCAATTCTTATTTTTATACTTTTTAACTAAAAAATATATAGTTATATTATGTATATATGCACATATGTATTGTTCATTTGTAATACCAAGGCAATTTTTACTTCGGATGAAGTATTGGTATGTGTTCTATGTTAACAATTCAGAAAGTACTGGATGGAATCATTGTTATGTAAAAGATAAGCTCTATATTAATTGATAAATATTTTTTTCGATGATCTAACCGTACGGATGTTGAGAACTAACAATATTAGTCATGTATAAAAAAAATTAAAAACTTTTATGTTTATTTTGTATGTTTTTTTCATAATACTAATCAAAAGTAAATTTTGTCTTATTGTAAAAAGGTTGTTTTTGTCCTGTAGTGTCTAACAGACAACGGTTTTTATACAAATCTATGTTGTATCATTGAAAATGACATAACTGTTACGGAAGTTATACTGTTGTAAGAGAATCCATGTTCTAACTTAGGCTCAAACAACGCTTCTCAGAACACAGCAAACAAAACACCTGTCTCATTACAACAACGGTTTCTCAGAATATTGTCTGAAGTTTCTTCACACATCGGCACTAAAAACAGTTGTCTATCGTGCATCATCACACAATACCACTGTTAAGATACCGTTGTCTGATTGAATTTACTAGACAACATTTTTTTAACCGTTGTAGGTCGTGGTGTTAGACAATATTTTTTCCAGGACGAAAAAAAAGTGTTGTGTCTTTGTTTCGGCCAACGCTTTTTTCAGCGTCCGTTGTCTGATTAGTGTTGTCTGATTCCAGTTTTGTTGTAGTGAAAAGAAGGAATAAAATATTATATTTTATTCCCGTTTGATGAGTTTAAATTATTATTTAATAATCTTTCGGGTCAGTGGGATTTCGAATATATTTTATTTATGTTATTATGTGAGTAATAAAAATTATGTGCGAGTTGTGAGAAATTTGTGTGATTATGTGAATAATTGTTGGATGCATTTTATATGTTCGTGCATCCTTTGATTTAAATTAGTTCATATAGTCGATCGTGATTTATGACATCATGATTTGATTATTTTAGATATTCTAAATATCTTATTTTATTTGAAAGCTTTGGAATTTAGATTAATTTTATTAAAGTAAGAATATTTTCGGGTCCCTACATTTTATTTAGATGATCACTAGCTTTTTATTTCAAGATTGGGATCCAAAACTTTTATTATATAAATATATTATATCTAAAATTATTTTATTATTAAAAAGAAAATAGAAGTAGTACAATTGTACTACACGGGTAGTACAAGCAGGAAAAAAAAGAAGAGAGAAAAGCAAAACACATACGCACAAAAACAGAGTACTAGTCGGTGACTCTGAAAATTAGGGGTTAGGGTTTGAGTGTCCACAGAAACTTATAATCCCAACATATAATTGGGTATAAACTTTTGTTTTCTTGCTTGATTTGGATTATATGCTTTCTTATATGTATGAGTACAAGTATGATGATTGTATACATGTTTTCGGAATGGTATTTCAAGAGTTAAAGTAGTAGATTAAAGATTTAGTACAATACAAAATAAAGCTGAAATTCAGGTTGCTGCTGGTCTGATTTGTAGCACAGTTCTGGGCTCATTGAGTGAATTTATATGCTTAGTATTTCTGTGATAATGTGCTCCTTGAAGTCTAGTTTAAGTACCAACAAGAATTTCAAAGTTTTGTTAATCGAGCTAAAAGTTATGGCCGCTTGAGTGGGGTAGGTGTGAGATGATATTTGTACTGTGATAATGCCTCTGTTTGGAACCATTTTGTGGGAAGCTTGTATTGTGTTTGAGCATTAAGTTCTTGTGGAATTATATGCTTATTGTAGTCTAGTTTATTCTCTAAAAAGATTCATAGCATTTAGATTATTGAGCTAAAAGTTATGATTATTTTTGTAAGGTATGCACAGAATACAAAACTGCTTCGATTTTTGACTTTGTAAACTATAGTTAAATTACTTAAACTTTGATTTTAAAGCCAAAACTTATTTTGTAGCCATTCATGGAGTCCAGGGTGGTCTCCTAAAAATTTCAAGTAAAAATCATGTATTTCTGATTTATTAAAAATGTTTGATTGTCAGTAGCACATATTTATGAGAATCCTGTTTTGAGGTCACAAAAAGAATTATTTTCGTAAATTCAAATCTATGTGTTGAGTTGTGATTTGTTGGAATATAAATGTGTACTAATGGTTATTGGTCAATAGTTGTTAATTTACTGGATCCATATAGGTATATATTCAGAGGATATAGTATTCACACCGTTTTAATAAATGATTTGGTGCCTATGTGTAATGTTTGAAATGTATTAATTCAAGAATCCAGAATATTTATGGATAAGTTTTGTGCATAGCCAAGTATTCTGAAACTGATTTATGATATAAGTTTTATGCTGACTTGGTGTAATAAAATGAGATTTTTGCATTAGGAATTACTCATTACACTGTGATATTAAGGAAGCATGTGTACATATTATAGTTGAACCACATAGTATTTTGGTGGCAGATGATTTTATAAAAAGGTAAATTGTGACATACTATGGTTTTGATTTAAATCTTAATATTGACATCGGTTAAGGATATGTGGATTGAGCAGCCAAAGCTTTAAGGTAGAATTATGGGCATTGTCATCTTTGTGGAAAGTTAATATATGAATTATTGAGTTATATTTGTGTTTAGAGTATTATTAGTTTGTAGTTGTTGGGTTAGAAACTTGTTGGGTTGATTATTGATACTAGACTAAAACAGGTGGATAGTCCGATAAATAGAGGAGATGCTGCCGAAATTTTGTTAGCAAATAAGGAGGTGCTGTCAATGTGCTAGTGGTTTGTATATAATCAGATATGAGATGATATACGAAAAGAATTGGATAGTCATATATGTATAAATATTAATACATATGAATTATCTGATACGTGCTAAAACTACTATTTGTTTAACTATGTGACACTATGTGTATATATTATTAGTATACAGGATGTGTCTATATCGCGAAGGGTAGAAATAGAGTTCGATTCTATGATTTAGGTGACGATCTGGATTGTTCTTCGACTGAAGTATTATTATACTATCTTGTAGAACCGAGCTAGACATGCGTATCGAGGACGTTAATAAGTAGTCGAATTGCAAAGCAAGTCGAATCTGGAATGATCTGATAAGACGAAGCTATGTCGTGGATGGAATCTTGTCAAAAGCAAAGCGAGAATATACAGTATAGGAAAGGCTCTACTAGGTGACAGGAAAATAGGTTCTTTGAACAAGAAGGAAAGCGAATAAGGCAAGTAACTTTCCTCTTTCTTTTAAGCAGCTTAATGATGAGTACTGTCACCTTTGAACTACCTTTTGAATTATGAAAGCCTGATTTACTTTCTCATTGAATATGATGTCTCACTTTTGAGTACAAGCTCTTTCATGATGATCTTGCTTTTGTATCCAGCATATTTTTATCTTGAAATATCTTTCACTTGATCGAATGATGTTTCCTTTCCATGTACTTGACCTCACAAAAATATGGCACTTGTTTCTATAATTGAAACTAAGAATGATTTTAGACTTGCAAGTGTCCTAATGATTTGAAAGGTTGGTAAGTTTTTAAAATGAAAGATATTTTTTAAAGAAGAAAGTGTTCCAATTTAATGGTTTTCCACGGAATTCTATTGATTGGAGGCGTAAGTGGCCGAGTAACGCCGGTCCAGCTATTTGATTATGAAGACCAGTGAGGGCTGGCATTTGAAAGGCCAAATGATAGTTGCCTTTCGGGTACCCTATTCACGTCCAGAGGGGCTGTAAAGTCCGGTATGGGGATTGTACGTGGCTGATCACCCGTGCAATCCAGAGCGTTATACACTCCAATCGAGTAAAATGTTTCATGAAAATAAATGTCCATGTAATTGGACTATTTTGAAAATGAGATGATTTTTGAGATTGAAAATGAAGCTTAAATGAACATTTTGAAAGAAAATGTTATGAAAAAGGAAATTTTATGAAAGTTATAAGGAATGAATGGTTTTTATGAACTTATGGTTTATAAATTGGTTTCTTTGGAATGATCCTTAATTTTGGAACCTATGTTGAAAATTTTGTATCTTTGCTTATAATCAGAAACCTCCTATCTTATTCAGTTGCACCGTTGTCTTATTTATTTACTCTAGTTACTTGCTGAGCTTTTGTAGCTCATTCTGTTCTTTATCTAACCCTTTCAGCTAGATACAAAGATGGTTCGCTTGTTTGGGTTGCGCTTAAGAATAACGCTAGGCAAGGATTTCAAGTGAGTATGTCAGACCTCGATGGTCAGGATAAGTATTTTGGAAGATGTCAAGGGAACTAGTTGTGATTAAGATGGTATAATTTTGATTCAGATGTAAAGCAGATTTAAGTTTTGGTTATCAGTTATTCTTCTTGTCGAAGTTTATCTGGTAATGTAGAATATGTTGTATTAGATTTATATTTTCGATTTTCTGATTTCAATACTATAGCCTATACGCGATCCTGTTTTCAGGGGGTGAAATTGAATTTTACTTTAAATCATTTTAAAAATATCCAGGTTTCGAAATAATTGTTTTTAGCTTCTTTCAAAAATACAGGTTTTAAATTGTTTTTCTTTTAGTGGCACCAAATCCAGACCCCCGGATTTGAGGGATGTCACATCCTTGATTCTCCATGGACGAAGTGTGGCCTTCGATCTCCCAAGGTGTGCCTCTCCTTAAAGCTCCGAAAACCCAAAACCCTAGCTGTCTCCTTGAGAAAAACGTCTGCCTATCTCAAACTCTAGGATGAATTCGTTTTGGTATGTCTTTCAGCTTTAGGAGAACGAGAATATATATAGGCTACAGTAGGGATCATGGACCATTAGGTCAGGCCTTCTAATGACATTCCGGGCCAGGCCCAATGTCATTAAATATTAATTTAATCCACTAAAGAATTAATATTTGCACTACATTTCCTAATTCCGTAAACTAATTATTTAATTCGGCTCCCATATTAATTGCTTATAAATTCCCCATGTTTAAGATATCGCATGTCCATTAATTAAATTAATTTCTGACAATTAATTTAATCAATATCTTTTATCCTTGATCATCCACTCAACCTTATAATTATGCAAGAACAAATCTGCCTGCAGGACTAAAGCATAATTATCTTTATGAGCTTTCAACAGGACATCATCACCCGAATATATTTTTCGGACACGGTTTCCTTCTATAGTCAATATCCCACTCTGTATATAATGTCATTGCCCAATACATAAATTCATAATTTAAAATAAATTACTTAGCTTATGAGTCAAGGCATGAGCATTAAATACAAGTGTCAATCACTATATCCGGATTAAGAACTTAAGCATTAATAACATCATAGAATCTTAGTTCTTTATTGTCAGAATTAAAGAAACAATTATTCTACTATTTTGATCCCGTTCAATATACACAAAGTATATAAGTATTATTCAATAGTCAAGATAAACTATTTCCAAATAATACTTCAGTCGTTCCAATGGTTTGTCTAACACCATTTAGACTGTGAACCTTTATTATATTATAGAAGGAACTCGACAATCTAATCTTCTGCTATCCCATTTGATACTAGATTGTCTACAATATATAATATACAGACAATATGAAAACATGCATTCAAGATTCTCAAATAATTGTTATATACTTCAAACGAATATTTCAGTATAACCCTAACAATCTCCCACTTATACTCAAGATATTCTTTGAGTATATCAGTGTTTATTACAAGCAATCCACTACCAACTATAATAACTATGTGACCAAGTATCTGACTCCTATCGCTTCCACGTGCTCCTGAAAAGCCTTAGCTGGTAACCTCTTCGTGAAAGGATCTGCCTGGTTATCCTTCGATGCTATGTCAGCCACAATGATATCTCCTCGCTTAACAAACTGTCGTATGAGGTGATACTTACGCTCTATGTGTTTCGCTGCCTTATGGGCCCGTGGTTCCTTGGTATTCGCCACAGAACCAGTGTTATCACAATAAATCGTGATTTGCTGTGGCAGATTAGGAACCACATCCAAATCCAGCAGGAAGTTTTGGAACCAAATAGCCTCTTTGGCTGCCTCAGAGGCTGCCACATATTCGGCTTCCATGGTTGAGTCTGCGATGCATTTCTGCTTCACACTCCTCCATATTACGGCTCCACCTCCCAAAGTAAAAAAACACATCCCGAGATGGACTTTCTCATATCCTTATCCGTCTGGAAATCCGAATCGGTATATCCCAGAGGCAATAAATCAGAGGACTTGTAAACCAACATATACTCCTTAGTCCTTCGCAGGTACTGGAGTATTGCTTTTATAGCACTCCAATGTTCTTGTCCTGGGTTTGACTGGTATCTGCTAACCATGCCCACGGCAAAACAGATATCAGGCCTCGTACATAACATTGCATACATTAGGCTCCCACATGCCGAAGCATAAGGAACTGCCTTCATGTTCTCTATCTCCTTAGGTGTCGAAGGACACTGCCTCTTTGATAGAGTAACTCCATGTCTGAAGGGTAAATTACCCTTCTTGGAGTCCTGCATGTTAAAATGAGCTAATACGTCATCTATGTAGGGCTCCTGAGATAAAGCCAACATCATTTTCTTGCGATCCCTTATAAGTTTGATCCCAAGGATGTATGCTGCTTCACCTAAGTCCTTCATTTCAAATTGTTTGAACAACCATGCATTTATTGAAGACAACATCTTAACATTGTTTCCAATGAGTAAAATGTCATCAACATAAAGCACTAGAAAAACCACTGCATTTCCCTCACATCTCTTATACATGCATGCTTCGCTTGGACATTGATCAAATCCATACGACTGGACTTCCTGATCAAAGCGAATGTTCCAATACCTAGAAGCTTGTTTAAGTCCATAAATAGACCTCTTCAGCTTACACACAAGATGCTCTTGGCCTTCTTTAATGAATCCCTCTGGTTGCTGCATATAGATGGTTTCCTCAAGATTTCCATTAAGGAAAGCTGTCTTGACATCCATTTGCCAAATCTCATAATCGAGATGAGCTGCTATAGATAAAAGAATACAGATTGACTTAAGCATGACTACTGGCGAAAAGGTTTCCTCATAATCGATACCTTCTTTCTGAGTATACCCTTTCGCAACAAGTCTTGCTTTCCAGGCTTTCACCTTTTTGTCTGATCCCCTCTTTTTCTTGTAGACCCACTTACATCCAATAGGTTTTACACCTTTGGGTGGTTCCACGAGCTCCCAGACCTGATTAGAATACATTGATTCCATCTCAGAATCCATTGCCTTTTGCCAAAGACTTGCATCTTTGTCTTGTATTGCCTCTTCGTATGTCCGGGGATCATCATCATGTTCACCAGAGACCAAGTCCGAAGACTCTCCCAAAAACATGAATCTGTCGGGCTGTCGAACAACCCTGCCACTATGACGAGGAACTGGTACGGTATTAGTGACCGGTTGCACAGTCTGCTGTGGTTGTTCTACTTGTAATACAAGTTCATTATTCGCCCCTCCCACTAGTTCCTCTAAAACGATACTACTCTTGGGTTTGTGATTCATTATATAGTCTACCTCTAAGAATCTTGCATTGGTGCTAACAGTGACATCCCTGATAAATATTCCCTGAATTCCCCAAGCAAGTATTCGCCACCACGATCAGATCGTAGTGACTTGATACTTTTATTATGTCGCTTCTCCGTTTTAGCTTTGTACTCTTTGAATTTCTCAAAGCACTCAGACTTACGGCGCAACAAATAAACGTACCCATACCTAGAATAATCGTCAATAAAAGTGACGAAATAGTCATAACCACCTCTTGCTTGGATATTCATAGGTCCACATAAATCAGAGTGAACCAATCCTAACACTTCTTTGGCTCTATTCCCATTTTCCTTAAAAGGCCTATTGGTCATTTTACCTTCCAAGCAGGATTCACAAACTGGAAATGGCTCCACTGCCAATGAGCCTAAAGGCCCGTCTACTACCAGTCTTTGAATCCTCCTCAAGTTAATATGACCTAAACTCAAGTGCCAAAGATATGTTTGGTTCAAACTAGAAGGTTCCTTTCTTTTATTAGAGGTAGAAGATGTGTTGTTCAATACCCTATGTTGTAGTTGCAGTGCGGGTTGACTAGGATTAATTATATACAAATTGTCTTGCAATGTACCAGAACATATAATCCGTTTATTCATCATAATAGAAACATTACGATCCAAACAAACATTATAACCATCCATAGAAAGTTTAGAAACCGAAATCAAATTCCTTCTAAAAGAAGGTACATAAAGACAATTGTTCAAAACAAAAATCCTATCAGAACCAAAAGATAAATGAATAACTCCTACTGCAACTACTGCTACTTTCATAGCATCTCCCATGAACACGTAGATCTCACCATCTCTAAGTATTCTGGATTGCTGGAACCCCTGCATAGAGTTACAAACATGATCAGTGGCTCCAGTATCTACACACCAAGTGCTCGTAGATATAGCCGCTACAAATGTTTCTGTAACTAGATAAAGAGACATACCAGTATCGTTTGTCTTCTTAGGAAGGAGACAATCCTTTTTCCAGTGACCCGACTACTTGCACCGGTAGCACTTCCCCTTAGGCTTTTTCACACCACCTTGAACTCCCACTGCCTTCACAGCTTTCTGTGTCTGAGCCTTTTTCTTCTTCTTATTGCCTTTCGGCTTAGAGGAAGAACCTTTCTCAGCCACATTCACTTGAACACTCTGGAGAAATAATCCTTCAACTGCCTGAAGTTCTGTCAGCAGTTCCGCAAAACTATACTGCCTCTTGTTCATGTTGTAATTCAAGCGGAACTGCTCAAAACTCTTGGGCAAGCTCATAAGGATAATGTCAATCTGGGTTTCCCCGTCAAGCTCTGCACCAAGGATCTCTATCTCATTCAGATGTGACATCATCTTGAGAACATGATCCCTTACAGGTGTACCTTCAGCCATCTGAGTGTTCATTAAAGCCTTCATGGCTACTTGCCTAGCAGCCCTATTCTGATCTCCAAAAAGTTCCTTGAGATTAAAGAGCATATCTGAAGCAGTGGCCAAAGCCTGATGTTGATGCTGCAAAACACCCGACATTGCTGCCCGAATGTAACATCGCCACATCTCATCAGCCCTTATCCACCGCTTATAATACTCTGTCTCCTCTTCAGGAGCATCAGCAGCAGGCTGCTCAGGCTTGGGTTCATAAGTGCAAAACTTGTACTCCTCAGCAGTCAACACAATATGTTTCCATTCAATATAGTTAGGTCCGGTAAGTTTGTTATTCTTAAGTATGGTGAACAGTGGATTAAAGCCCATTTTATCTTGAGAATCATGCATGAAAAAATCACATTACACATAAAGAAGGGTGCATTAAAAATTAAGACCTATTGGTTCCTCTAACAATTATTAAAATTAAATGCACTAACGTTTAAACACCATAAGTTTCTGGTACGTCACGATGGGTGACATGTATATTACTAAATAATAAGCCACGTTGGGGTGGTCTATATTATTTTTCATAGCTAAGTGTATACCATCATCAAATCTTAAATTATCCGAAACCTATGGAACTTGGTACGCCACGATGGGCGGCATGTATACCTTCCAATATTCCTCGAATAGAATACTTCAATTCAATATTCGTGTCTGGTTTGATTTCTAGGCAGCGGAGGAGTCACATCGGTCTCACTTAATACCCATAAGCCTTAGAAATCGCCCCAAATCAGAGATAATGAAAATTCGTATCTATTCGTATTAATTTAAGAAGTTTGTTCCAGTAATATCTATAACATTCTAGACACCATAAATTACATGCCACGATGGGTAACGTATACATAATTTATATTCGTCTTTATGTTAAATTACATACAAACAATGATGGAGACCATGGGATTTAATATCATATTAACTCCCTCTCCCACTTAGAATTTACTTTGAGGATTTTAATCTAGATGCATCGCCCTATGTTAGTTATTCGAAGTCCACATGCATACTATCATGATCATAGCAACACAAAGAACACATAACATGGCAGCATACTATCATGATTACAGCATTAATGAAAAACATCCCTATGTCCATGTCATTCTAGCATGCGAAGGGTTAGTATCACATGGCATAACAACAAAGACAAGAAACACATAACAACAATAATCAAGTATTATGTAAATCATAATAAAACACATCCACTATTATGGCCACGGAAAAATCAGCTTCGAATTCATCCTTAGGAAGAGTCCAGAAAACATCGAGAGCCCGTTTGGAGGCCTAAACGACCTCAGAATGCCTCGAAAAGTTGCGAAAACAATTATTCTACTATTTTGATCCCGTTCAATATACACAAAGTATATAAGTATTATTCAATAGTCAAGATAAACTATTTCCAAATAATACTTCAGTCGTTCCAATGGTTTGTCTAACACCATTTAGACTGTGAACCTTTATTATATTATATAAGGAACTCGACAATCTAATCTTCTGCTATCCCATTTGATACTAGATTGTCTACAATATGTAATATACAGACAATGTGAAAACATGCATTCAAGATTCTCAAATAATTGTTATATACTTCAAACGAATATTTTAGTATAACCCTAACATGACGTACATCAAGCATATCAGTAATTTGAATATCATTGGGTCTTGCATCTACATTATTAATAGGCAATTTCAATACATCTCTAACTACCTCTCCAGTAATATCATACGATGTACCCTTAATAGTTATGGATATTACCTTGTTAGCTTCATTATAGGAGTCGGAGCCGCAGTCATGGCATATGCAACTTTGGACTGCTTTAGAAATCCCATAATATTGTGGAAATCTTTATGGTCCTCTCCAATCTCCAGGTAAGCAACATGGTTATTCAGTTTGTACTCAAACCCGGCTGCAAACATTTGTTTCTTGATGGAGGAAGACATGATTGCTAAAGCTGAAGTGAACTGTAACTCGAAAAGGGTTTGTAAACCAGAGAGAGAGAATGGTTTTTGCCTAGGAGTTTTGAGAGTAAGATAAAAGAAATGAATTGTGAGAGAAAAGCTTTTATACTTACACCAAAATACCCATAAAGTAACCGTTGAAAATTAAAAGGGAAATGAATTTTACTATGAAAAGACATCAACTGATAGATATAGAACTGTAAGTATTCATCAACTGATGACAGTTGTGACTTATCAACGGATGAGATCTGCATACATCAACGGATGAGATTAGATCCACTCACCAACCGATAAAATTATCAATTGATAGTTAGATTGAGAAACCCACTCATCAAATGGTAAAATTATCAATTGATGAAACAAATAAAATCAACTGATGAAATTATCAATCGATAAAATATCCATTGTCATATACGAATCTATCAACTGATGAAATTAGCAGTTGATAGAGCTAATTTTGACTTAGACAAAATTTGTAGCAACTTCATATATGACATTGGCTTTAAATAATAATGAACAAAATAGCAGAAAATTTTGCATAATCATTCTTTAAAATTAAGCATATCTAGCTCACTTACTAAATTGAGAATGTGGATTCATCAAATGGCTTGGTGAAGATATCTGCCAATTGTTTTTCACTAGGAACAAAGTGTGGTTCAATATTTCCATTCATTACATGTTCCCTAATGAAGTGATACTTGATGTCAATGTGCTTGGTTCTTGAGTGTTGCACTGGATTTTGAGTGATGGAAATTGCACTTGTGTTGTCACAGAAAATTGGGATTCTATTGATATTCAATCCATAATCAAATAATTGATTTCTCATTTATAGAATTTGTGCACAACAGCTCCCAGCAACAATGTATTCAGCTTCTGCAGTTGAGGTGAAAACTGATTTTCGCTTTTTACTAAACCATGAAACAAGCTTGTTTCCCAAGAATTGACAAGTGCCTGTAGTACTTTTCCTATCAATTTTGCAACCTGCATAATCTACATCTAAAAAACCAACTAGATTAAATCCAGAATCTCTAGGGTACCAAATACCAAGGTTTGGTGTGCCCTTGAGATATCTGAAAATCCTCTTAATTGCTATTAAATGAGATTCTCTGGGATCAGTTTGGAATCTTGCACAAAGACAAGTAGCAAACATTATATCAGGTCTACTTGCAGTAAGATAGAGTAATGAGCCTACCATGCCCCTATACCTTGAGATGTCCACTTGCTTTTCCTTAGTGTTCAACTCAAGTTTAGTGGCAATGGCCATGGGAGTTTTTGCAACAGAACAATTCACTAAGTCAAACTTTTTAAGAAGATCAAAAACATATTTTGTTTGACTAATGAAGATACCATCACTAACTTGTTTGACTTGCAAACCAAGAAAGTAGGTAAGTTCTCCCATGCTTTTTAGTAAGGGCGACTGTGATTCCATTCAAGTCATGATGGATGCTGTTGATACTTTCTCTTCCATTTCGGGTCTAATACCCAATAAATCTAAAAGTTTGATTTTCTTTGGGAATGTCCCGTCTGCTACTAAAGATTTTGCTTGTGTTGTTTCCGGCTTCAATCGTGGAGTGTTGCCTGTAACATATTTAGGCCTCCCTCTCATTTCTGGAAAGCTTAACGCGAGGGACTGTCAGCCCCTAGTTACGAAAATTTGTGGTAGATTTGAAGATTGGGGTAGCAAACATATAAGTCAGGCTGGGCGTACTCAATTAATCAAAGCTGTGATTTATGGAATATTGGGCAATTGGTCGGAGTATATCTTTCTTCCTAAATCGGTTCTCAAGAAAGTTCAGAGTCTTATGGCTAAATTTCTGTGGAAAAGAAGCATTTCGGGTGCGTGCCATTACAAAGTAGCATGGAAGTATTGCTGTCTTAAAAAATCTGAAGGTGGGCTTGGTTTTAAAGAGCTTCTTGGCTAGAACCAAAGTGCCATAAGTTTGCAGATCTGGAGAATTATTCGAAATCATGAGGACTCGTTATGGCTTCACTGGTTTCACAGTTTTTTTTTTGAAAAAGAAAGCTTTCTGGACAATGCCAATCCCTGGCAATTGTTCGTGGGGAATCAGGAAGATTCTCAACCATCGGGAGATTTCTAGGACTCGTATTAGTTATAAGGTCAGTGTTAATTCACAGTTCTCCCTTTGGCATGACCCATGGGCGAATAACAGACACATGCTCTATTATGTTGGGCATCGGCCAATCTCAGCTCTTGAGTCTACTTCTCATGCTAAACTAAGCACAATCATTCATAACGGTGAGTGGTATTTAGGGTTTTCGAATGATTTGACTATTACATAAATGCGGGAAATTTGTGATTCGACCCCTATCCACAACTTTGATGCTATCCTCTGAGATGACTTTCATTGGATTCGGTTAGGAATTGGTGACATCTGGGATAGCTTATGTGTGCCAGGTTCTATGCCATCATGGTTCAGCTTTGTTTGGTGCAAATTCACGGTTCCGAAATATGCTTTTACTACGTGGTTAGTTGTTCAGGAAAAGCTTCTCACTAAAGATAGAATGCATAATTTTCATACGAATACTAATCTCCGTTGTGTGTTTTGTGGTTTTCATACTAAGACTCATAGACATATCTTTTGCCAGTGCCCCTTAATTCGCCAAATCTTTGCCATCTGGAATTGGAGTATCACCACTACTTGGAGCGATTTTATTTGCAGGAAATGTTTGTTCTCATACTAAACTTTCGAACATTGAAATAGATCTTACTTATCTATTTGTCTCAGTGGTTCTCTTTATGATTTGGAGGGAACGTAATTCTCGAATTCACAATACTAATATTCAACCCAGTGGAGTGTCTAATTTAATTTTGGAAATCAAGAGAGTTGTGCGTGGGAAACTTGCAAGTTGCAATTTCTTCTCTCAGAGCCTTCGCTAGAATCCTATGTTGATTATCCATTTGTATTAATTTATTTAATCACCCTGATAGTGATTAGATGTGATTTGTATTGTTACTAGGCTTGTTTGTTGTGCTAAACTGTATTTGTCTACAGGTTATGCTAGTTTGATTTCCATTTTCGGTTTTTATCACGGGGTATGCCCCTAGACCTGTATTCTTTTTCCTTTTAATATAACTTTTAATTAGCCAAAAAAAAACAACTTGTTGCTTCATTATTGGCTAGATTGAAGTTGGAAACAACTTGTAGCTTCATTCCATACTCGTTTGAAGTTGAAAACAACTTGTAGCTTCGTTTTCGGTTGTTAAAAATTAGAATAAACTTATAGTTTCATTCTTGACTCGTTTAAGCCTGTAAACAACTTGTTGCTTCATTATTGGCTAGATTGAAGTTGGAAACTACTTGTAGCTTCATTCCAGACTCGTTTGAAGTTAAAAACAACTTGTAACTTCCTTTTCGGTTGTTTAAAATTAGAATCAACGGGTAGTTTCATTCTTGACTCGTTTAAGCCTGTAGACAACTTGTTGCTTCATTATCGGCTAGATTGAAGTTGGAAACAACTTGGAGCTACATTCCAGACTCGTTTGAAGTTGAAAACAACTTGTAGCTTCATTTTAGGTTGTTTAAAATTAGAATCAACTTGTAGTTTCATTCTTGACTCGTTTGAGCCCGGAAACAACTTGATGCTTCATTATTGGCTAGATTGAAGTTGGAAACAACTTGTAGCTTCATTCCAGACTCGTTTGAAGTTGAAAACAACTTGTAGCTTCATTTTCGGTTGTTTAAAATTAGAATCAACTTGTAGTTTCATTCTTGACTCGTTTGAGCCCGGAAACAACTTGTTGCTTCATTATTGGCTAGTTTGAAGTTGGAAACAACTTGTAGCTTCATTCCAAACTCGTTTAAAGTTGAAAACAACTTGGAGCTTCATTTTCGGTTGTTTAAAATTAGAATAAACTTGTAGTTTCATTCTTGACTCGTTTAAGCCTGTAAACAACTTGTTGCTTCATTATTGGCTAGATTGAAGTTGGAAACAACTTGTAGCTTCATTCCAGACTCGTTTAAGCCTGTAAACAACTTGTTGCTTCATTATTGGCTAGATTGAAGTTGGAAACCACTTGTAGCTTCATTCCAGACTCGTTTGTAGTTGAAAACAACTTGTAGCTTCATTTTCGGTTGTTTAAAATTAGAATCAACTTGTAGTTTCATTATTGACTCATTTGAGCCCGGAAATAACTTGTTGCCTCATTATTTGCTAGATTGAAGTTGGAAACAACATGTAGCTTCATTCCAGACTCGTTTGACGTTGAAAACAACTTGTAGCTTCATTTTCGGTTGTTTAAAATTAGAATCAACTTGTAGTTTCATTCTTGACTCGTTTGAGCCCGGAAACAACTTGTTGCTTCATTATTGGCTAGATTGAAGTTGGAAGCAACTTGTAGCTTTATTCCAGACTCGTTTGAAGTTGAAAACAACTTGTAGCTTCATTTTCGGTTGTTCAAAATTAGAATCAACTTGCAGTTTCATTCTTGACTCGTTTGAGCCTAGAAACAACTTGTTTCTTCATTATTGGCTAGATTGAAGTTGGAAACAACTTCTAGCTTCATTCCAGACTCGTTTTAAGTTAGCTTCATTTTCGGTTGTTTAAAATTAGAATCAACTTGTAGTTTCATTCTTGACTCGTTTAAGCATGTAAACAACGTGTTGCTTCATTATTGGCTAGATTGAAGTTGGAAACAACTTGTAGCTTCATTCCAGACTCGTTTGAAGTTGAAAACAACTTGTAGCTTCGTTTTCGGTTGTTAAAAATTAGAATCAACTTATAGTTTCATTCTTGATTCGTTTAAGCATGTAAACAACTTGTTGCTTCATTATTGGCTAGATTGAAGTTGAAAACAACTTGTAGCTTCATTCTAGACTCGTTTGATGTTGAAAACAACTTGTAACTTCGTTTTCGGTTGTTAAAAATTAGAATCAACTTATAGTTTCATTCTTGATGTGTTTAAGCCTGTAAACAACTTGTTACTTCATTATTGGCTAGATTGAAGTTGGAAACTACTTGTAGCTTCATTCCAGACTCGTTTGAAGTTAAAAACAACTTGTAACTTCATTTTCGGTTGTTTAAAATTAGAATCAACGGGTAGTTTCATTCTTGACTCGTTTAAGCCTGTAAACAACTTGTTGCTTCATTATTGGCTAGATTGAAGTTGGAAACTACTTGTAGCTTCATTCCAGAGTCGTTTGAATTTAAAAACAACTTGTAACTTCATTTTCGGTTGTTAAAAATTAGAATCAACTTATAGTTTCATTCTTGATGCGTTTAAGCCTGTAAACAACTTGTTACTTCATTATTGGCTAGATTGAAGTTGGAAACTACTTGTAGCTTCATTCCAGACTCGTTTGAAGTTAAAAACAACTTGTAACTTCATTTTCGGTTGTTTAAAATTAGAATCAATGGGTAGTTTCATTCTTGACTCGTTTGAGTCCGGAAACAACTTGATGCTTCATTATTGGCTAGATTGAAGTTGGAAACAACTTGTAGCTTCATTCCAGACTCGTTTGAAGTTGAAAACAACTTGTAGCTTCATTTTCGGTTGTTTAAAATTAGAATCAACTTGTAGTTTCATTCTTGACTCGTTTGAGCCTGGAAACAACTTGTTGCTTCATTATTGGCTAGTTTGAAGTTGGAAACAACTTGTAGCTTCATTCCAAACTCGTTTAAAGTTGAAAACAACTTGGAGCTTCATTTTCGGTTGTTTAAAATTAGAATAAACTTGTAGTTTCATTCTTGACTCGTTTAAGCCTGTAAACAACTTGTTGCTTCATTATTGGCTAGATTGAAGTTGGAAACAACTTGTAGCTTCATTCCAGACTCGATTAAGCCTGTAAACAACTTGTTGCTTCATTATTGGCTAGATTGAAGTTGGAAACAACTTGTAGCTTCATTCCAGACTCGTTTGTAGTTGAAAACAACTTGGAGCTTCATTTTCGGTTGTTTAAAATTAAAATAAACTTGTAGTTTCATTCTTGACTCGTTTAAGCCCGGAAACAACTTGATGCTTCATTATTGGCTAGATTGAAGTTGGAAACAACTTGTAGCTTCATTCCAGACTCGTTTGAAGTTGAACACAACTTGTAGCTTCATTTTCGGTTGTTTAAAATTAGAATCAACTTGTAGTTTCATTCTTGACTCGTTTAAGCATGTAAACAACGTGTTGCTTCATTATTGGCTAGATTGAAGTTGGAAACAACTTGTAGCTTCATTCTAGACTCGTTTGAAGTTGAAAACAACTTGTAGCTTCGTTTTCGGTTGTTAAAAATTAGAATCAACTTATAGTTTCATTCTTGATTCGTTTAAGCATGTAAACAACTTGTTGCTTCATTATTGGCTAGATTGAAGTTGAAAACAACTTGTAGCTTCATTCTAGACTCGTTTGATGTTGAAAACAACTTGTAACTTCGTTTTCGGTTGTTAAAAATTAGAATCAACTTATAGTTTCATTCTTGATGCGTTTAAGCCTGTAAACAACTTGTTACTTCATTATTGGCTAGATTGAAGTTGGAAACTACTTGTAGCTTCATTCCAGACTCGTTTGAAGTTAAAAACAACTTGTAACTTCATTTTCGGTTGTTTAAAATTAGATCAACGGGTAGTTTCATTCTGACTCGTTTAAGCCTGTAAACAACTTGTTGCTTCATTATTGGCTAGATTGAAGTTGGAAACCACTTGTAGCTTCATTCCAGACTCGTTTGTAGTTGAAAACAACTTGTAGCTTCATTTTCGGTTGTTTAAAATTAGAATCAACTTGTAGTTTCATTATTGACTCATTTGAGCCCGGAAATAACTTGTTGCCTCATTATTTGCTAGATTGAAGTTGGAAACAACATGTAGCTTCATTCCAGACTCGTTTGACGTTGAAAACAACTTGTAGCTTCATTTTCGGTTGTTTAAAATTAGAATCAACTTGTAGTTTCATTCTTGACTCGTTTGAGCCCGGAAACAACTTGTTGCTTCATTATTGGCTAGATTGAAGTTGGAAGCAACTTGTAGCTTTATTCCAGACTCGTTTGAAGTTGAAAACAACTTGTAGCTTCATTTTCGGTTGTTCAAAATTAGAATCAACTTGCAGTTTCATTCTTGACTCGTTTGAGCCTAGAAACAACTTGTTTCTTCATTATTGGCTAGATTGAAGTTGGAAACAACTTCTAGCTTCATTCCAGACTCGTTTTAAGTTAGCTTCATTTTCGGTTGTTTAAAATTAGAATCAACTTGTAGTTTCATTCTTGACTCGTTTAAGCATGTAAACAACGTGTTGCTTCATTATTGGCTAGATTGAAGTTGGAAACAACTTGTAGCTTCATTCCAGACTCGTTTGAAGTTGAAAACAACTTGTAGCTTCGTTTTCGGTTGTTAAAAATTAGAATCAACTTATAGTTTCATTCTTGATTCGTTTAAGCATGTAAACAACTTGTTGCTTCATTATTGGCTAGATTGAAGTTGAAAACAACTTGTAGCTTCATTCTAGACTCGTTTGATGTTGAAAACAACTTGTAACTTCGTTTTCGGTTGTTAAAAATTAGAATCAACTTATAGTTTCATTCTTGATGTGTTTAAGCCTGTAAACAACTTGTTACTTCATTATTGGCTAGATTGAAGTTGGAAACTACTTGTAGCTTCATTCCAGACTCGTTTGAAGTTAAAAACAACTTGTAACTTCATTTTCGGTTGTTTAAAATTAGAATCAACGGGTAGTTTCATTCTTGACTCGTTTAAGCCTGTAAACAACTTGTTGCTTCATTATTGGCTAGATTGAAGTTGGAAACTACTTGTAGCTTCATTCCAGAGTCGTTTGAATTTAAAAACAACTTGTAACTTCATTTTCGGTTGTTAAAAATTAGAATCAACTTATAGTTTCATTCTTGATGCGTTTAAGCCTGTAAACAACTTGTTACTTCATTATTGGCTAGATTGAAGTTGGAAACTACTTGTAGCTTCATTCCAGACTCGTTTGAAGTTAAAAACAACTTGTAACTTCATTTTCGGTTGTTTAAAATTAGAATCAATGGGTAGTTTCATTCTTGACTCGTTTGAGTCCGGAAACAACTTGATGCTTCATTATTGGCTAGATTGAAGTTGGAAACAACTTGTAGCTTCATTCCAGACTCGTTTGAAGTTGAAAACAACTTGTAGCTTCATTTTCGGTTGTTTAAAATTAGAATCAACTTGTAGTTTCATTCTTGACTCGTTTGAGCCTGGAAACAACTTGTTGCTTCATTATTGGCTAGTTTGAAGTTGGAAACAACTTGTAGCTTCATTCCAAACTCGTTTAAAGTTGAAAACAACTTGGAGCTTCATTTTCGGTTGTTTAAAATTAGAATAAACTTGTAGTTTCATTCTTGACTCGTTTAAGCCTGTAAACAACTTGTTGCTTCATTATTGGCTAGATTGAAGTTGGAAACAACTTGTAGCTTCATTCCAGACTCGATTAAGCCTGTAAACAACTTGTTGCTTCATTATTGGCTAGATTGAAGTTGGAAACAACTTGTAGCTTCATTCCAGACTCGTTTGTAGTTGAAAACAACTTGGAGCTTCATTTTCGGTTGTTTAAAATTAAAATAAACTTGTAGTTTCATTCTTGACTCGTTTAAGCCCGGAAACAACTTGATGCTTCATTATTGGCTAGATTGAAGTTGGAAACAACTTGTAGCTTCATTCCAGACTCGTTTGAAGTTGAACACAACTTGTAGCTTCATTTTCGGTTGTTTAAAATTAGAATCAACTTGTAGTTTCATTCTTGACTCGTTTAAGCATGTAAACAACGTGTTGCTTCATTATTGGCTAGATTGAAGTTGGAAACAACTTGTAGCTTCATTCTAGACTCGTTTGAAGTTGAAAACAACTTGTAGCTTCGTTTTCGGTTGTTAAAAATTAGAATCAACTTATAGTTTCATTCTTGATTCGTTTAAGCATGTAAACAACTTGTTGCTTCATTATTGGCTAGATTGAAGTTGAAAACAACTTGTAGCTTCATTCTAGACTCGTTTGATGTTGAAAACAACTTGTAACTTCGTTTTCGGTTGTTAAAAATTAGAATCAACTTATAGTTTCATTCTTGATGCGTTTAAGCCTGTAAACAACTTGTTACTTCATTATTGGCTAGATTGAAGTTGGAAACTACTTGTAGCTTCATTCCAGACTCGTTTGAAGTTAAAAACAACTTGTAACTTCATTTTCGGTTGTTTAAAATTAGATCAACGGGTAGTTTCATTCTGACTCGTTTAAGCCTGTAAACAACTTGTTGCTTCATTATTGGCTAGATTGAAGTTGGAAACTACTTGTAGCTTCATTCCAGACTCGTTTGAATTTAAAAACAACTTGTAACTTCATTTTCGGTTGTTTAAAATTAGAATCAACTTGTAGTTTCATTCTTGACTCGTTTGAGCCCGGAAAAAAATTGTTGCTTCATTATTGGCTAGTTTGAAACAACTTGTAGCTTCATTCCAGACTCGTTTAAGCCTGTAAACAACTTGTTGCTTCATTATTGGCTAGATTGAAGTTGGAAACAACTTGTAGCTTCATTCCAGACTCGTTTGTAGTTGAAAACAACTTGTAGCTTCATTTTCGGTTGTTTAAAATTAGAATCAACTTATAGTTTCATTATTGACTCGTTTGAGCCCGGAAACAACTTGTTGCTTCATTATTGGCTAGATTGAAGTTGGAAGCAACTTGTAGCTTCATTCAAGACTCGTTTGAAGTTGAAAACAACTTGTAGCTTCATTTTCGGTTGTTTAAAATTAGAATAAACTTGTAGTTTCATTCTTGACACGTTTAAGCCTGTAAACAACTTGTTGCTTCATTATTGGGTAGATTGAAATTGCAAACAACTTGTAGCTTCATTCTAGACTCGTTTGATGTTGAAAACAACTTGTAACTTCGTTTTCGGTTGTTAAAAATTAGAATCAACTTATAGTTTCATTCTTGATTCGTTTAAGCATGTAAACAACTTGTTGCTTCATTATTGGCTAGATTGAAGTTGAAAACAACTTGTAGCTTCATTCTAGACTCGTTTGATGTTGAAAACAACTTGTAACTTCGTTTTCGGTTGTTAAAAATTAGAATCAACTTATAGTTTCATTCTTGATGTGTTTAGGCCTGTAAACAACTTGTTCCTTCATTATTGGCTAGATTGAAGTTGGAAACTACTTGTAGCTTCATTCCAGACTCGTTTGAAGTTAAAAACAACTTGTAACTTCATTTTCGGTTGTTTAAAATTAGAATCAATGGGTAGTTTCATTCTTGACTCGTTTAAGCCTGTAGACAACTTGTTGCTTCATTATTGGCTAGATTGAAGTTGGAAACAACTTGGAGCTACATTCCAGACTCGTTTGAAGTTGAAAACAACTTGTAGCTTCATTTTAGGTTGTTTAAAATTAGAATCAACTTGTAGTTTCATTCTTGACTCGTTTGAGCCCGGAAACAACTTGATGCTTCATTATTGGCTAGATTGAAGTTGGAAACAACTTGTAGCTTCATTCCAGACCGTTTGAAGTTGAACACAACTTGTAGCTTCATTTTCGGTTGTTTAAAATTAGAATCAACTTGTAGTTTCATTCTTGACTCGTTTGAGCCTGGAAAAAAATTGTTGCTTCATTTTTGGCTAGTTTGAAGTTGGAAACAACTTGTAGCTTCATTCCAAACTCGTTTAAAGTCGAAAACAACTTGGAGCTTCATTTTCGGTTGTTTAAAATTAGAATAAACTTGTAGTTTCATTCTTTACTCGTTTAAGCCTGTAAACAACTTGTTGCTTCATTATTGGCTAGATTGAAGTTGGAAACAACTTGTAGCTTCATTCCAGACTCGTTTAAGCCTGTAAACAACTTGTTGCTTCATTATTGGCTAGATTGAAGTTGGAAACAACTTGTAGCTTCATTCCAGACTCGTTTGTAGTTGAAAACAACTTGTAGCTTCATTTTCGGTTGTTTAAAATTAGAATCAACTTGTAGTTTCATTATTGACTCGTTTGAGCCCGGAAACAACTTGTTGCTTCATTATTGGCTAGATTGAAGTTGGAAGCAACTTGTAGCTTCATTCCAGACTCGTTTGAAGTTGAAAACAACTTGTAGCTTCATTTTCGGTTGTTCAAAATTAGAATCAACTTGTAGTTTCATTCTTGACTCGTTTGAGCCCATAAACAACTTGTTTCTTCATTATTGGCTTGATTGAAGTTGGAAACAACTTGTAGCTTCATTCCAGACTCGTTTTAAGTTGATAACAACTTGTAGCTTCATTTTCGGTTGTTTAAAATTAGAATCAACTTGTAGTTTAATTCTTGACTCGTTTAAGCATGTAAACAACGTGTTGCTTCATTATTGGCTAGATTGAAGTTGGAAACAACTTGTAGCTTCATTCCAGACTCGTTTGAAGTTGAAAACAACTTGTAGCTTCGTTTTCGGTTGTTAAAAATTAGAATCAACTTATAGTTTCATTCTTGATTCGTTTAAGCATGTAAACAACTTGTTGCTTCATTATTGGCTAGATTGAAGTTGAAAACAACTTGTAGCTTCATTCTAGACTCGTTTGATGTTGAAAACAACTTGTAACTTCGTTTTCGGTTGTTAAAAATTAGAATCAACTTATAGTTTCATTCTTGATTCGTTTAAGCATGTAAACAACTTGTTGCTTCATTATTGGCTAGATTGAAGTTGAAAACAACTTGTAGCTTCATTCTAGACTCGTTTGATGTTGAAAACAACTTGTAACTTCGTTTTCGGTTGTTAAAAATTAGAATCAACTTATAGTTTCATTCTTGATGTGTTTAAGCCTGTAAACAACTTGTTACTTCATTATTGGCTAGATTGAAGTTGGAAACTACTTGTAGCTTCATTCCAGACTCGTTTGAAGTTAAAAATAACTTGTAACTTCATTTTCGGTTGTTTAAAATTAGAATCAACGGGTAGTTTCATTCTTGACTCGTTTAAGCCTGTAAACAACTTGTTGCTTCATTATTGGCTAGATTGAAGTTGGAAACTACTTGTAGCTTCATTCCAGACTCGTTTGAATTTAAAAACAACTTGTAACTTCATTTTCGGTTGTTAAAAATTAGAATCAACTTATAGTTTCATTCTTGATGCGTTTAAGCCTGTAAACAACTTGTTACTTCATTATTGGCTAGATTGAAGTTGGAAACTACTTGTAGCTTCATTCCAGACTCGTTTGAAGTTAAAAACAACTTGTAACTTCATTTTCGGTTGTTTAAAATTAGAATCAATGGGTAGTTTCATTCTTGACTCGTTTAAGCCTGTAGACAACTTGTTGCTTCATTATTGGCTAGATTGAAGTTGGAAACAACTTGGAGCTACATTCCAGACTCGTTTGAAGTTGAAAACAACTTGTAGCTTCATTTTAGGTTGTTTAAAATTAGAATCAACTTGTAGTTTCATTCTTGACTCGTTTGAGCCCGGAAACAACTTGATGCTTCATTATTGGCTAGATTGAAGTTGGAAACAACTTGTAGCTTCATTCCAGACCGTTTGAAGTTGAACACAACTTGTAGCTTTATTTTCGGTTGTTTAAAATTAGAATCAACTTGTAGTTTCATTCTTGACTCGTTTGAGCCTGGAAAAAAATTGTTGCTTCATTATTGGCTAGTTTGAAGTTGGAAACAACTTGTAGCTTCATTCCAAACTCGTTTAAAGTCGAAAACAACTTGGAGCTTCATTTTCGGTTGTTTAAAATTAGAATAAACTTGTAGTTTCATTCTTGACTCGTTTAAGCCTGTAAACAACTTGTTGCTTCATTATTGGCTAGATTGAAGTTGGAAACAACTTGTAGCTTCATTCCAGACTCGTTTAAGCCTGTAAACAACTTGTTGCTTCATTATTGGCTAGATTGAAGTTGGAAACAACTTGTAGATTCATTCCAGACTCGTTTGTAGTTGAAAACAACTTGTAGCTTCATTTTCGGTTGTTCAAAATTAGAATCAACTTGTAGTTTCATTCTTGACTCGTTTGAGCCCGGAAAAAAATTGTTGCTTCATTATTGGCTAGTTTGAAACAACTTGTAGCTTCATTCCAGACTCGTTTAAGCCTGTAAACAACTTGTTGCTTCATTATTGGCTAGATTGAAGTTGGAAACAACTTGTAGCTTCATTCCAGACTCGTTTGTAGTTGAAAACAACTTGTAGCTTCATTTTCGGTTGTTTAAAATTAGAATCAACTTATAGTTTCATTATTGACTCGTTTGAGCCCGGAAACAACTTGTTGCTTCATTATTGGCTAGATTGAAGTTGGAAGCAACTTGTAGCTTCATTCAAGACTCGTTTGAAGTTGAAAACAACTTGTAGCTTCATTTTCGGTTGTTTAAAATTAGAATAAACTTGTAGTTTCATTCTTGACACGTTTAAGCCTGTAAACAACTTGTTGCTTCATTATTGGGTAGATTGAAATTGCAAACAACTTGTAGCTTCATTCTAGACTCGTTTGATGTTGAAAACAACTTGTAACTTCGTTTTCGGTTGTTAAAAATTAGAATCAACTTATAGTTTCATTCTTGATGTGTTTAGGCCTGTAAACAACTTGTTCCTTCATTATTGGCTAGATTGAAGTTGGAAACTACTTGTAGCTTCATTCCAGACTCGTTTGAAGTTAAAAACAACTTGTAACTTCATTTTCGGTTGTTTAAAATTAGAATCAATGGGTAGTTTCATTCTTGACTCGTTTAAGCCTGTAGACAACTTGTTGCTTCATTATTGGCTAGATTGAAGTTGGAAACAACTTGGAGCTACATTCCAGACTCGTTTGAAGTTGAAAACAACTTGTAGCTTCATTTTAGGTTGTTTAAAATTAGAATCAACTTGTAGTTTCATTCTTGACTCGTTTGAGCCCGGAAACAACTTGATGCTTCATTATTGGCTAGATTGAAGTTGGAAACAACTTGTAGCTTCATTCCAGACCGTTTGAAGTTGAACACAACTTGTAGCTTCATTTTCGGTTGTTTAAAATTAGAATCAACTTGTAGTTTCATTCTTGACTCGTTTGAGCCTGGAAAAAAATTGTTGCTTCATTTTTGGCTAGTTTGAAGTTGGAAACAACTTGTAGCTTCATTCCAAACTCGTTTAAAGTCGAAAACAACTTGGAGCTTCATTTTCGGTTGTTTAAAATTAGAATAAACTTGTAGTTTCATTCTTTACTCGTTTAAGCCTGTAAACAACTTGTTGCTTCATTATTGGCTAGATTGAAGTTGGAAACAACTTGTAGCTTCATTCCAGACTCGTTTAAGCCTGTAAACAACTTGTTGCTTCATTATTGGCTAGATTGAAGTTGGAAACAACTTGTAGCTTCATTCCAGACTCGTTTGTAGTTGAAAACAACTTGTAGCTTCATTTTCGGTTGTTTAAAATTAGAATCAACTTGTAGTTTCATTATTGACTCGTTTGAGCCCGGAAACAACTTGTTGCTTCATTATTGGCTAGATTGAAGTTGGAAGCAACTTGTAGCTTCATTCCAGACTCGTTTGAAGTTGAAAACAACTTGTAGCTTCATTTTCTGTTGTTCAAAATTAGAATCAACTTGTAGTTTCATTCTTGACTCGTTTGAGCCCATAAACAACTTGTTTCTTCATTATTGGCTTGATTGAAGTTGGAAACAACTTGTAGCTTCATTCCAGACTCGTTTTAAGTTGATAACAACTTGTAGCTTCATTTTCGGTTGTTTAAAATTAGAATCAACTTGTAGTTTAATTCTTGACTCGTTTAAGCATGTAAACAACGTGTTGCTTCATTATTGGCTAGATTGAAGTTGGAAACAACTTGTAGCTTCATTCCAGACTCGTTTGAAGTTGAAAACAACTTGTAGCTTCGTTTTCGGTTGTTAAAAATTAGAATCAACTTATAGTTTCATTCTTGATTCGTTTAAGCATGTAAACAACTTGTTGCTTCATTATTGGCTAGATTGAAGTTGAAAACAACTTGTAGCTTCATTCTAGACTCGTTTGATGTTGAAAACAACTTGTAACTTCGTTTTCGGTTGTTAAAAATTAGAATCAACTTATAGTTTCATTCTTGATTCGTTTAAGCATGTAAACAACTTGTTGCTTCATTATTGGCTAGATTGAAGTTGAAAACAACTTGTAGCTTCATTCTAGACTCGTTTGATGTTGAAAACAACTTGTAACTTCGTTTTCGGTTGTTAAAAATTAGAATCAACTTATAGTTTCATTCTTGATGTGTTTAAGCCTGTAAACAACTTGTTACTTCATTATTGGCTAGATTGAAGTTGGAAACTACTTGTAGCTTCATTCCAGACTCGTTTGAAGTTAAAAATAACTTGTAACTTCATTTTCGGTTGTTTAAAATTAGAATCAACGGGTAGTTTCATTCTTGACTCGTTTAAGCCTGTAAACAACTTGTTGCTTCATTATTGGCTAGATTGAAGTTGGAAACTACTTGTAGCTTCATTCCAGACTCGTTTGAATTTAAAAACAACTTGTAACTTCATTTTCGGTTGTTAAAAATTAGAATCAACTTATAGTTTCATTCTTGATGCGTTTAAGCCTGTAAACAACTTGTTACTTCATTATTGGCTAGATTGAAGTTGGAAACTACTTGTAGCTTCATTCCAGACTCGTTTGAAGTTAAAAACAACTTGTAACTTCATTTTCGGTTGTTTAAAATTAGAATCAATGGGTAGTTTCATTCTTGACTCGTTTAAGCCTGTAGACAACTTGTTGCTTCATTATTGGCTAGATTGAAGTTGGAAACAACTTGGAGCTACATTCCAGACTCGTTTGAAGTTGAAAACAACTTGTAGCTTCATTTTAGGTTGTTTAAAATTAGAATCAACTTGTAGTTTCATTCTTGACTCGTTTGAGCCCGGAAACAACTTGATGCTTCATTATTGGCTAGATTGAAGTTGGAAACAACTTGTAGCTTCATTCCAGACCGTTTGAAGTTGAACACAACTTGTAGCTTTATTTTCGGTTGTTTAAAATTAGAATCAACTTGTAGTTTCATTCTTGACTCGTTTGAGCCTGGAAAAAAATTGTTGCTTCATTATTGGCTAGTTTGAAGTTGGAAACAACTTGTAGCTTCATTCCAAACTCGTTTAAAGTCGAAAACAACTTGGAGCTTCATTTTCGGTTGTTTAAAATTAGAATAAACTTGTAGTTTCATTCTTGACTCGTTTAAGCCTGTAAACAACTTGTTGCTTCATTATTGGCTAGATTGAAGTTGGAAACAACTTGTAGCTTCATTCCAGACTCGTTTAAGCCTGTAAACAACTTGTTGCTTCATTATTGGCTAGATTGAAGTTGGAAACAACTTGTAGATTCATTCCAGACTCGTTTGTAGTTGAAAACAACTTGTAGCTTCATTTTCGGTTGTTCAAAATTAGAATCAACTTGTAGTTTCATTCTTGACTCGTTTGAGCCCATAAACAACTTGTTTCTTCATTATTGGCTTGATTGAAGTTGGAAACAACTTGTAGCTTCATTCCAGACTCGTTTTAAGTTGATAACAACTTGTAGCTTCATTTTCGGTTGTTTAAAATTAGAATCAACTTGTAGTTTAATTCTTGACTCGTTTAAGCATGTAAACAACGTGTTGCTTCATTATTGGCTAGATTGAAGTTGGAAACAACTTGTAGCTTCATTCCAGACTCGTTTGAAGTTGAAAACAACTTGTAGCTTCGTTTTCGGTTGTTAAAAATTAGAATCAACTTATAGTTTCATTCTTGATTCGTTTAAGCATGTAAACAACTTGTTGCTTCATTATTGGCTAGATTGAAGTTGAAAACAACTTGTAGCTTCATTCTAGACTCGTTTGATGTTGAAAACAACTTGTAACTTCGTTTTCGGTTGTTAAAAATTAGAATCAACTTATAGTTTCATTCTTGATTCGTTTAAGCATGTAAACAACTTGTTGCTTCATTATTGGCTAGATTGAAGTTGAAAACAACTTGTAGCTTCATTCTAGACTCGTTTGATGTTGAAAACAACTTGTAACTTCGTTTTCGGTTGTTAAAAATTAGAATCAACTTATAGTTTCATTCTTGATGTGTTTAAGCCTGTAAACAACTTGTTACTTCATTATTGGCTAGATTGAAGTTGGAAACTACTTGTAGCTTCATTCCAGACTCGTTTGAAGTTAAAAATAACTTGTAACTTCATTTTCGGTTGTTTAAAATTAGAATCAACGGGTAGTTTCATTCTTGACTCGTTTAAGCCTGTAAACAACTTGTTGCTTCATTATTGGCTAGATTGAAGTTGGAAACTACTTGTAGCTTCATTCCAGACTCGTTTGAAGTTAAAAATAACTTGTAACTTCATTTTCGGTTGTTTAAAATTAGAATCAACGGGTAGTTTCATTCTTGACTCGTTTAAGCCTGTAAACAACTTGTTGCTTCATTATTGGCTAGATTGAAGTTGGAAACTACTTGTAGCTTCATTCCAGACTCGTTTGAATTTAAAAACAACTTGTAACTTCATTTTCGGTTGTTAAAAATTAGAATCAACTTATAGTTTCATTCTTGATGCGTTTAAGCCTGTAAACAACTTGTTACTTCATTATTGGCTAGATTGAAGTTGGAAACTACTTGTAGCTTCATTCCAGACTCCTTTGAAGTTAAAAACAACTTGTAACTTCATTTTCGGTTGTTTAAAATTAGAATCAATGGGTAGTTTCATTCTTGACTCGTTTAAGCCTGTAGACAACTTGTTGCTTCATTATTGGCTAGATTGAAGTTGGAAACAACTTGGAGCTACATTCCAGACTCGTTTGAAGTTGAAAACAACTTGTAGCTTCATTTTAGGTTGTTTAAAATTAGAATCAACTTGTAGTTTCATTCTTGACTCGTTTGAGCCCGGAAACAACTTGATGCTTCATTATTGGCTAGATTGAAGTTGGAAACAACTTGTAGCTTCATTCCAGACCGTTTGAAGTTGAACACAACTTGTAGCTTTATTTTCGGTTGTTTAAAATTAGAATCAACTTGTAGTTTCATTCTTGACTCGTTTGAGCCTGGAAAAAAATTGTTGCTTCATTATTGGCTAGTTTGAAGTTGGAAACAACTTGTAGCTTCATTCCAAACTCGTTTAAAGTCGAAAACAACTTGGAGCTTCATTTTCGGTTGTTTAAAATTAGAATAAATTTGTAGTTTCATTCTTGACTCGTTTAAGCCTGTAAACAACTTGTTGCTTCATTATTGGCTAGATTGAAGTTCGAAACAACTTGTAGCTTCATTCTAGACTCGTTTAAGCCTGTAAACAACTTGTTGCTTCATTATTGGCTAGATTGAAGTTGGAAACAACTTGTAGATTCATTCCAGACTCGTTTGTAGTTGAAAACAACTTGGAGCTTCATTTTCGGTTGTTTAAAATTAGAATCAACTTGTAGTTTCATTATTGACTCGTTTGAGCCCGGAAACAACTTGTTGCTTCATTATTGGCTAGATTGAAGTTGGAAGCAACTTGTAGCTTCATTCCAGACTCGTTTGAAGTTGAAAACAACTTGTAGCTTCATTTTCGGTTGTTCAAAATTAGAATCAACTTGTAGTTTCATTCTTGACTCGTTTGAGCTCATAAACAACTTGTTTCTTCATTATTGGCTTGATTGAAGTTGGAAACAACTTGTAGCTTCATTCCAGACTCGTTTTAAGTTGATAACAACTTGTAGCTTAATTTTCGGTTGTTTAAAATTAGAATCAACTTGTAGTTTAATTCTTGACTCGTTTAAGCATGTAAACAACGTGTTGCTTCATTATTGGCTAGATTGAAGTTGGAAACAACTTGTAGCTTCATTCCAGACTCGTTTGAAGTTGAAAACAACTTGTAGCTTCGTTTCGGTTGTTAAAAATTAGAATCAACTTATAGTTTCATTCTTGATTCGTTTAAGCATGTAAACAACTTGTTGCTTCATTATTGGCTAGATTGAAGTTGAAAACAACTTGTAGCTTCATTCTAGACTCGTTTGATGTTGAAAACAACTTGTAACTTCGTTTTCGGTTGTTAAAAATTAGAATCAACTTATAGTTTCATTCTTGATGCGTTTAAGCCTGTAAACAACTTGTTACTTCATTATTGGCTAGATTGAAGTTGGAAACTACTTGTAGCTTCATTCCAGACTCGTTTGAAGTTAAAAACAACTTGTAACTTCATTTTCGGTTGTTTAAAATTAGAATCAACGGGTAGTTTCATTCTTGACTCGTTTAAGCCTGTAAACAACTTGTTGCTTCATTATTGGCTAGATTGAAGTTAGAAACAACTTGTAGCTTCATTCCAGACTCGTTTGAAGTTGAAAACAACTTGTAGCTTAATTTTCGGTTGTTTAAAATTAGAATCAACTTGTAGTTCCATTCTTGACTCGTTTGAGCCCGGAAACAACTTGTTGCTTCATTATTGGCTAGATTGAATTTGGAAACAACTTGTAGCTTCATTCCAGATTCGTTTGAAGTTGAAACCAACTTGTAGCTTCATTTCCGGTTGTTTAAAATTAGAATAAACTTGTAGTTTCATTCTTGACTCGTTTAAGACTGTAAACAACTTGTTGCTTCATTATTGGCTAGGTTGAAGTTGGAAACAACTTGTAACTTCATTCCAGACTCGTTTGAAGTTTAAAACAACTTGTAGCTTCATTTTCAGTTTTTTAAAATAAGAATCAACTTGTAGTTTCATTCCAGACTCGTTTGAGCTCGGAAACAACTTGTTGCTTCATTATTGGCTAGATTGAAGTTGGAAACAACTTGTAGCTTCATTCCAGACTCGTTTGAAGTTGAAAACAACTTGCACCTTCATTTTCGGTTGTTTAAAATTAGAATAAACTTGTAGTTTCATTCTTGACTCGTTTAAGCCTGTAAACAACTTGTTGCTTCATTATTGGCTAGATTGAAGTTGGAAACAACTTGTAGCTTCATTCCAGACTCGTTTGAAGTTGAAAACAACTTGTACCTTCATTTTCGGTTGTTTAAAATTAGAATCAACTTGTAGTTTCATTCTTGACTCGTTTGAGCCCGGAAATAACTTGTTGCTTCATTATTGGCTGGATTGATGTTGGAAACAACATGTAGCTTCATTCCAGACTCGTTTGAAGTTGAAAACAATTTGTAGCTTCATTTTCGATTGTTTAAAATTAGAATCAACTTGTAGTTTCATTATTGACTCGTTTGAGCTCGAAAACAACTTGTTGCGTCATTATTCGCTAGATTGAAGTTGGAAACAACTTGTAGCTTCATTCCAGACTCGTTTGAAGTTGAAAACAACTTGTAGCTTCATTTTCGGTTCTTTAAAATTAGAATCAAGTTGTAGTTTCATTCTTGACTCGTTTGAGCATGTAAACAACTTGGTGCTTCATTTTTTTTTTGTTAAATAAAAATATATTAGAAACAAAAGGCAAATACATATCTAGGGGCATACCCCGCGACTAACACCAAGATAGCACAAGCCGCTAATAATTGGAAAAAAACAAGGAAATAACTCCTACCGAATAAACTAAATAACAGACAATAAATATGACTTCAGATTAGTGATAGTAAACTAATACAAATAAGCCGATAAGGAAAAGTCCTGAGTAACACACAATCTAAATAAGTCACATGTAGCAAACTTGTTTCTAACATCTCGCTTAATTCCCTCAATCAAAGTAGCAGCACTACAGGGGGTGGCACTGTTGTGTATCCTCGCATTCCTCTCCCTCCACACCGAGTGACAAACAATTGAGATGAAAAGAAAAGTCATTTCTTTTTTAACTGTAGAAAGCTGAGCAGAACAAACATCGCCAGATTGAAGATCAGTCCAAGAATTGGTAATATTATGTGGCCAGGATGCCAAAACACTTCGAGTGTACCAACAATTGGTAAATAGATGAGCATGAGATTCCGGCTCCGCACTACACAAGACACACAAGTCAGTTACCTGCATTCTAAAATTCAGCATACGGTCCTTGGTGAGCAACCGCTCTTGAACAACTAACCACATATGAAAAGCAGACTTTGGTACCATAAATTTGCACCAAACAAGGCCATACCACCCTGGTTTAACTCTAGAGGGTCGAAGACTATCCCACAAAATACTGAGTTTCATTTTGTTATAGTGCGAACCATCCCATAATATGGTATCACGATCGTAAATGTGCAAATGAGCACACTTAAGACGTAAATCCCGCACAGATTGATCGTTAGAAGACCCAAGGTCCCAAGTTCCCTCACGAATAATCGTTCGAACACAGGAAAGATCAAAAGATTCCATATAAAAGATGACCCTGCTTCCGAAAAGCTCGATCAGTGAATTATTAGCGAGCCAAGGATCGTGCCAAAGCCAAAAGTCAGAATCACGCCCCACTTGATAACTGATGTGCAACTTAAATTTCTCACGAGCATTTAAAGTTTTCTGAAGGCCCCAAACACATTTTTCAGGAAGAGCCATGGTCTAGAACACGTTTCTCTTAAGAGGAAACTTGTGTATTCACTTTAGCCAAAGAGAATCTCCCTTGTTATGAATAATTCTCCAGATTTGCAAGAAAACAGCACACTGATCCCAACCCAACAGCTCTTTAAAGCCTAACCCTCCTTCAGCCTTCCTCAAACAACATTATTTCCAGCTGACCTTATAAAAGCAAGGCCCAATGCTACTGCCTCTCCAAAGAAAACGGGTAATAAGGCTCTGAATTCGCTTAAGAATGGTGATATGGAGAAAAATAAATGAAGACCAATGCCCATGTAACCCGAAAATCACAAAATTATTCAACTGAGACCTACCAGCCTGATTCATAAATTTACTACTAGTTCGAAGTTGGAATCAACTTGTAGCTTCATTCCAGACTCGTTTGAAGTTGAAAACAACTTGTAGCTTCATTTTCGGTTGTTTAAAATTAGAATCAACTTGTAGTGTTATTCTTGACTCGTTTGAGCCCGGAACAACTTGTTGCTTCATTATTGGCTAGATTGAATTTGGAAACAACATATAGCTTCATTCCAGACTTGTTTGAAGTTGAAACCAACATGTAGCTTCCTTTTCGGTTGTTTAAAATTAGAATCAACGTGTAGTTTCATTCTCGACTCATTTGAGCCCGGAAACAACTTGTTGCTTCATTATTGGCTAGATTGAAGTTGGAAACAACTTGTAGCTTCATTCCAGACTCGTTGAAGTTGAAAACAAATTGTAGCTTCATTTTCGGTTGCTTAAAATTAGAATCAACTTGTAGTTTCATTCTTGACTCGTTTCAGTATGTAAACAACTTGCTGCTTCATCATTGGCTAGATTGAAGTTGGAAACAACTTGTAGCTCCATTCCATACTCGTTTGAAGTTGAAAACAACTTGTAGCTTCGTTTTCGGTTCTTAAAAATTAGAATCAACTTATAGTTTCATTCTTGACTCGTTTAAGCCTGTAAATCCAACTTCAATCTAGCCCATGATGAAGCAGCAAGTTGTTTACATGCTGCAACGAGCAAGAATGAAACTACAAGTTGATTCTAATTTTAAGCAACCGAAAATGAAGCTACCATTTGTTTCTCAACTTCAAAGAGTCTGGAATGAAGCTTCAGTGTTTCCAACTTAATCTCAGCCAATAATGAAGAAACAGTTGTTCTCCGGGCTCAAATGTCGAGAATGAAACTACAAGATGATTCTAATTTTAGCAACCGAAAATGAAGCTACAAGTTGTTTTCAACTTCAAACCAGTCTGGAATGAAGCTACAAGTGTGTTTCCAACTTTAATCTAGACAATAATGAAGCAACAAGTTG